>NC_041362.1:11101232-11168732 GCF_900634415.1 Cottoperca gobio | reverse complement strand
ACTCATAAAATCTTGAAAACAAACCATGTGCCATTTAATTTTACACTTCATTTAGCAAGCTAAGCAGATAAAGCATTATTGCCTGGTGGCAGAGGACTAGCGGGCCTCTCAACACAACACTGCTTCGTATGGTGACAGAATTAGCACCGCTAAGTGGTTCACACTCAAAAGGTCAGGAGCTTGCGGTGATTGAATATTAGCTTGTGTAGCACAAATTAAATCAATTACCTTCGTGCTTCATGAAGAGAGATGAGAATACAGAGGAAGGGAGAGACAAGTAAATCTGATGGAAAGGGACCGTCAGTGTGGAAGATCAGTAGACCGACTGCCCCAAATCACTTACAGCCAGAATCGTAATTTTCTATTGTTACCACTGCAATACTGTGTTCTTACCTTGGCCTCATTACACACAAAAACACCTTTCCCACAAGAGTTTTGCCCTTTGGCTGTGTTAACACGTGTCCTCTCCATCCAGTTCCCTCCAAGGCCTTTAAACCTCTCAAATCAGAGTAGTGATTGTTTTACTCTTGCTGTATCTCAGGTACGGCTGGATTTATACTCTTAGGTCAAGGTGTTGTGGAGGCTACACCAGGATGCTAATTACGTCACATCCATCTTGCGTTGCAGTGGTGCTGCAACGGTTTACAGTAAAGTCTGAGTACAGTTCCTGTTACTATGTTGGTGATCAAAGCAGCATAACTTTATGACATGCCAGGAATATAACTGCATTAAATGGAGACGCAAATGTTCATTATGGGTGACAATTTCATCCACCGGCAGCAGTTGGGTTTTGCACACTTCAGCGGAGATCCAAATGATAATTTTTATGCTCGAGTACAATGAAACCAGAACATTAGAAATTGTTCAGGCAAAAAACAAACAAAATGTAATGTGACATGGCGCTCAGTTATAACGATTGCATGGTCTGTCAGTTAAACCAGTAAAGCTCTTCCAGCAGATTACAGCCAATGTCTTTTATTACATACTGTCGAGCAGGAGAACATGAATATGTTGATGATTATTGTTCTCCTGATCTGTTGAATGTAGAGCTGCAACTAACTTAACTAACTATTTTCATTATCGATTAATCTTTCCATTATTTTATTGAATCGCTTGGTCGATAAATTGTCGGAAAATAGTGAAAATGGCACCACAGCCCAAGAAGATATCATCAAAGGTCTTGTTTTGTCTAACTCACAGTCCAAAGATATTCAGTGTACTCTCGTATATAACAAAGAAAAGCATCATATTTTCATATGCGAGAAACTGGAATTATGAAAAATACAGATTAACCGATTAATGGACTAATTGTTGCAGCTGTTGTTGAATGCAAGTAGATATTTGACGGTATTCAAAAGGTGGCACGAGTGGATTATGAGAAACGAGAGTTGTGAGAAATGTAGTTTGACACCTTAAGACTCGGGCTGCAGGTTACTGGAAATGACAGCAAACAATGGAAACAATATTCTTGTTTTTGGTCCAAATCGTTTCTTTTTCTGTGTTTTTCTCCTGTTCCTCGCTCATTTTCAGGTTGAGGTCGACGGATAGCGGGGCTTGCTTTGGTTATTTGATAAATTGATTAATAATGACTGTGATTGGTGGTTCGCTGTGCATGCAGAGCCTGCATGTCCCTCTCTAGCAGCAAACTCTGTGTATCTAAGAAACCTTAACTTTGAGTAAATGATCAGACAGACTTCTCTTGTAGATTAGTCATGGCTAATCTTTTCCTTTTGTATCGAGCAGCAAAATAAGTTGTAGCATGACGTGTTAATTTGCTTCACTTGACATTGCACTTCCTCCAATGGGACTATTGCACATGTGCACATTGCGATATTTATTCTGAAACGACATATACTGTGCCGTGCCACAGAAGTCATTCACAATACAGCAACAGTTATCAGAGGGGAAATATAGCTTCACCTAGATGTATTCACACTGTATCTGTTTCACTCCATCTTGCACATGTGTCACACCCAGCACAGCGTTTAACCTTATCTGTTACATATGACACACATATAAATTATGTGCAGTGCCCTCCTACACATCTTTCATATTATTGTGGACAAAAATACTATTCATACTATTTCTCTTGACTGCACAACGCTGTAAACAGAGTGGACTGATAGCAACTGTCCTACATTACCATCTTATCTTGGCTGAATGGCATTTATCTCACGCCAGGTGACGTAAAGGTGTTGTCAATGACTGAAAGCCCTGTAGGTTCTCATCGCAACCACTTTGGTGGTGCAGCATATGACAGTTTCAGCAGACACATAACAGAGAACTGCGATTAAATTCATTAAGAGGAATGACTCAGCTTGGAGTTGTTAAATCCTCGATGCAGAGGAGAAACGCTGCATTTCATACACAGTCGGAGCCAAATGTGATGCAGGAATATCATTGCTTCTCTAATGGGAGCAACTGGAGGAAAAGTAATCGACGCAGATATCAACGGTGGAATGACATCGTCATTTTGAATGCTTTTGAATTTTGATGTTGCCGATCCCTTTCCGCATAAAGCAGCTGCTTTATTCTCTAAAGGTCACGTGATGTGACCAGAGGACAGAACCTGCTCAGACTAACTCTTCCTCCTCTCCTTTGGATTAAGGGTAGACAGGTAGACAATCTAGAGATGAAGATGCCCAGTTTTAATTAACTGCAGTGGTCTGTGTTGGCTCAGTATTTTAATATATTCTCTATATAGTAACCACAATATCTCCTAATCCCTGTACATGTGTATCAATCTGTATATCTGCTGAGTATATATAGCAGTCACACACAGGGTTGTTTAATCTCACTTTCACCAATTTATGTAGCCTTCTTGATCAATTCTGATTTAGACTTTTACTATTGCATCGACTGTAGCTGTGTTAGTTTTAACATCAGGGTTCTTTTACTATGTGACTACATCTATAGCTGCAGTTATGTGAGCTTCCGTTGAGCCAGGCATGTTGTTTTAATGTCTGAAGGGCTACATTCAAACATTGACGCCTCCCAGGGAATGTTTAGGCTGTCAGAGCAGCCACCATGCTGAGCTGCGGCACCAACGGAGATGCTGAGGTGGCCAAATATAGAGCCTCCACAGGAAATCCATCCAAGGAAGTGCATTCCATTTTAATTGCTTCATGAAACCTTTTATGGCAATGGCAAATACTCCCAAGAGTTTAAAGTGAATATTTATGAAAGACATTTTTCATCGTGATGAACTGAAATAGGGTACATTTCTGTACAAAGTAGTGTAGATGTTTTGCCTAAGTGAATTTTAATAGTTTCCTCTTTTTTTTTTAGTTGTAAAAGAAAACTTAATTTTCAAGAGACGTTTATGTTCTATGACCGAACAAACAGCTATGCTGCCATGGTAACATCTCATCAACCTCACAATGTAACCTGCCACTTTTCCTCTCACCTTACTTCAATAGGCAACAAATTGCTTGCATATTAAATAAATTTGTCTTTAAATAGGTTAATATCCGTATGACAAATTGCCAGTATTCTCCTATGGTTGTTCGGAGGTGAAGTGCTGTCCTCCTTTGTTCGCTCTCACGCCTGGTGACTTAGCTCTCTTTACCTGCGGGGGAAGGAGAAGTGGCAAGTGTGGATAGTCTGACAGCTCTGATTTGTCAAGCCATTACCCCGGGTATGTGCTACGATGGCTTCGCCAAGCAACACTACTCAATGAAATGAATACGCATTAGCACACGTCTGCATCAGCGCACAACATTTCTCCCATCGTTCATCGCATTCTTTAAGCGTGTGCAAATTTCTTTTGTCAAAATAGGCACAGGGGGAAAGCTCTGCTCAAAAACTGCAGAAGGATGAAGTTGGGGAGGGTTGTGGGTTGGGGGGGGGGGGTGAAGAAGCACAAAACAGTTGAGCTGTGATAAAAGCATTAGTGTCTTCAATAGGGTGGAAAAAACGTGTGCATGCGTGGAAGGTGGGCACGCCATGGATGAGAGCGCAGGAAACACAGGGCGGAATCAGTCACAGAGAAGTGTCAGGCAGCAAATGAACCACAACTCAATCTTATTTTTGATGAATCATCCAAATCCCATACAGCACATATAAAACAATACAGCAATACATATTAAATGTGTGCAATTCTCCACTGACAACCCTTCAAAACTTTTCATTTTGAGACCGCGGCCACGGCGAGACTTGCTGACATGAGTTACCGTACCGTGGACTATGTGAACTTTGAGCTCCGTGTTCACTCAAACAGAAAAATGGAATAAATGTAGAGACTCTTGTGGCCGATGACTGTGAAACCGCAACTTTGGTTTGGTCACAGAGTAGTGACACATGTCAAGGGGCTGTGCGCTGCGTGAGGAGGTCTGACAAAATCTGCATGATCATTTTTTGTTATGACGCAGAGAGTGTCTCTGGTTGTGATATTATCATTTTATTACATGTTTTTTCTTAAATAAATATACATACGTTTCTAAAAAGTTTAATTTCAGCGCAGATTATTTTGTGCACGGTATAATATCTTTTGAATCCGTATATTTTTTGTATTTCATGTGACTTCAATTTCTCGTGTCTGCTTGTATGCATGCATGTGTGCGGACATACCTCTTGCACGAGCGAGTGTATTTTTAGACTTTTACGGGGCCTAATGAGAGCCTTGAGTATCTGGGGTTGTGTGGGTGGCGGGCTGGTGCTGTTTGCGTGACGTGCTGTCACAAGTCTGTGTTGACTTGATGTACGTTTGAGGTCAAGCTGTGGAATTCAGACGAGTGGGTGTGTGTGGTCAGCTGTGGCAAAAACGTGGATTTCCCCCTCCATGGTTTTGGCCAAACCGGGGTTGCTCAGAAACCACTATGACTGTTGTTGGACGCTGGCCACTGTAAAGGGAAAGAAAAAGATCTTACAGTAGATGAGCATGTCACTGTTTCCTTCATTTCCTGTGTAGGTTGAATGGAAGAAGAGACGCAATCATCACAACTCCATTACACTTGAACGCATCATTATTTCCACATTTTATTTATATTTGTCACGTGTAAGACATTTTATTTACTGCCGAGTGAAAAGAAGCTTGTGTGTAAGCTTATAAAATCATGAGCAAGACAACGCTTTTAAGTTTGGGGGTCAGGAAATCACTTCCACTTCCACTCAGTAACGCTCCCTGACCGGCTGTCACAGCTGGGCCTTCAGAACACGGAGGCCTAAATGTCACAGCGCCTTCTTTTCCACAAAGGTGAGACAACAGGGCACCCTAAGTGCTGTTGTACCCACTCAACATCTAACATTTAATGCTTTTAGAGGAGAGAGCGGAAGATGAAATAATATGAATTAAAGCATTTTAAATGTGAAACTTTGAAAGTGACATACTCCATAAAAGCATTTTACTTAAACACATGACCAGGTGACACACAGCTCTCCATTGTTTCTCATATTCCTCTTAATGCAATACAATTTGCTGCACACATTACAGTTGCCCTCAGGATCAATTGCAATCCCTTTGGTGATCCTCTAACTTTTCTAAACTAAGATGGTGAACGTGGTCAAACACGATACCTGCTTAACATCATGCGTGTCAGAATTGTCATGTAAGCGTGCCGATGTTAGCATTTAGCTCAACATCAGGATCAATTTGGGGTTCCATGTGTTGTACAAGGACACCTCGACATGTGCACCTGAGGATCCAGGCATCACCTGCCCTCCTGAGCCACAGGTGTTGTTGATTTCATTTCATTCTAAAAATGTTTAGCAATATTTTTGCACCCCATGCACATATGGAGGATAAACAACATTGCTAAATTCCTTACAAACACACCTCTTAAAGTGTACAATAATTTGCTGTTTTCAACTTTAATTATCTTGAAAGTACTTTTATTCTCAGAATATCTCGTGGGTAGATGAACAAGCTCCCAGGTGGCAAGTAGCTCACACTTAAATGTTACTGTGGGATATCTGGGGGAAAAAAGTCACTTAAAGATTGACTTTACTAAAAGCCATATCGAAGTAATTTTGTTATTATAATTTGTTATTATAATGGGATTTCTTTCTTCAAAGTATGGAAATGGAAGAACAAAACCTTTACCCAGTGTAAAGCTCCTCGTGCATATTTTAGAAGTGAGTTTGTTATCTGTAACTGGTGTGGTCTATTAGATCTATCTATCTACCAGACAAGGACACGTTATCAATAGATAACAAAAGTAGCATTTTCCACACCATCACATATATTATTTACAATCTTCCATGAAGCTCTGCTGACACCGTGAACTCCAAAAGCCCTTTAGACATGTTTATGTACAGTATGAGATGTATGTGCACAGCGTGAGAGGTCGAGGAAGACTTTTCATCATTCCCACTCCCGCAATGACTGATAAATTGATTTGGATTGAATCATAGGTGTATTTGCGAGAGATACTAAGATGTGATGAATAAAGGCTGGGCCATAATGGGAATCTGAGAGTACAGACGGTGAAACGACAGAAATGATGCAGGAAATGATGTGGAAAGAGAGCGAGAGAGTACATGAGCCTGATGGAGTAAATAGAAAGCATCCCAGAGAGAAGAGACGGGCCGAGTGTTGGAAGAGCGCAGATGGTCGGGTAATACTGTTCTGCTCTCATTACTTCTACTTCCCCGACATTATTGTTTGGGAAATGGATATTACAGAAGACATAATAGTCTCTATCGTCAATTTTTCCCTCTATAATTCCCTTGGTTCTGCTCCTTCAAAGGCGGATGAAATGCTTACCGGATGAGGAGAGAGTCAGCACTGTAGAGAAGAGACCTACTCCACTGGCATGGACAGCATGCAGTTTATTTCAGCCAGCCTTGGTGCAATGCATAGGAAATCAATAGAGTAGTCTAAAAATCCACGAGGGGTAAAACGCTTCCAATAAGCTTCCATCTGTCTGTATTTTTTACCAGGCTGTTCGGTGCCATAAATATAAATCACACAGTGCTCCAGAAGTCATCAGTCATATGAGCGTTTTTTTCCGTTTAGGAGCAAGAGAAGCCATTTCTGTTTGGATCACATAACTTTATCGTAGCTGCATCATGAATATCTGAGACCCATGTGCTGTTTCTTTGCGTAATGCATAATTGCAACAAATGTTAAACAATGAATCCAACAATGGACAATCTTCTAAATGCTGCTGCGAAGACAACCAGACCTCCTCCCTCATCAGTCCAATAAATATGTATAGTACAACCGCAATGAGTTTTTCGGGAGGATGATAGGCTTGGTAAATTCTTTCATCAGCAGATTGGTACGAACAGAATAGCGCCTCGGGCCTAATTGGAATAATTTAACTGCTGACTTTGAAGTGTAAAATACGTGTGCTAGGGAAGAGGTTCCAGAAAGGTCAGTGCTAGAGGCACGACACGTCGCTGCTTTGAGCCGTAGAATGGCACCGAGAGATGATATCATTATTTTTATTTCTCTTTGATTACCGACGCAGGTTGTGGCAAAGTCCTGTGCATTTTAACCACTGATACTCACATGAAGCTATTTGTGCTCGCTTTGTTTGCTTCTTTTATTTTTTTGAAAGAACCTCTTCACGATTCAGTCTATTGATATCGGATGTTCTGCAGTCATGTCCACTGCCATGGTCACATATTGTTACCTTTTTATTGATGCGTCAATCTAATTGTATTTATACTGTTTTATGGTAATTACATCAAGACTTTCTCTGATCTTTACAACTTTGAACTAAGACTTGTTGATGCAAAAATAAGATTTCCAAGCGCATACACTCAGATGTGCAAATGTCTTCTGAGAAATGTAAATGTATACCCGAGGCGCCAATCCATTTTGATCTTCATCGTACTCAGTTGTGGCTGTCGTCTTGTCGGCGATGAGTCTGCTCCGAGGAGCCGCTTTGCATTAACAGGACGGCATGTAGAGACTAAAGCAACTTGAGGCCGTCGCCTGGTAGTGGGTCAGATTTAAGATGCCATATTCACAGATCTTAAACTCTAAAAGTGAATGGAAAATGAAAGCTGAGCTTATTTTAGCTATAGTTTCTGAATTATATGTGCCCATTTTGAAATACATGTCACACAACACAGTTGCAAATATATTGTGCAATCTCTGCAATGTTAACAAATACAGGATTTGTTGTATTATTGAAATTCAGATTTTATCTCCATACTTCAGTATCGTCATTATGAACACAAATCCATCCAACATACTGTACATTCAATGATACACTGCACCAGGATTATTAATATTACTATTGTACACTACTTAAATGATAATAAATGAGTACAAATTGATGAATAAAAGATGCAACAACAACTTTTATTTCTATACCTTCTATAAATAATGTGTTATTTCTGTGCAGAGACGGATGAGTGTTTTGACCTATTACAAAAAAAACTTTTTTAGACTTTCACCAGACAGTTTTTTTTAATAGTGTCTGGAAACAGTAGTCACTGATTACAACATTGTTTCATATTAACAGTGTGGTCACTTCCTCTGCAAATGTTCATGTGTGACATCATCTGAAGCAACTTTGAGAAAAACAATTTCCTTATGAGGTTATTGGAAATACTGTCCCGGTGTGACAGGCTTCACCAGAAGTCTTTATATTTAGACACAAATAAACAACACACACAAAGAAATAGTATACGGTACTGTATGTGTATGAATATTTGTGTGCGAGTCTGAATGGAATTGCACTGCAAATAACAACAAACCACAAGTAGAGTAGAAACATATAACTTGATGCAGGCGGCTGCAACAAATCCCCATGTGTGCTTTTCAGGAAGCCAATTCCAGACTGTCCTTCAGAAGGCATAGAAATGTTGGACACGCTGTGTTGGAGATTGTCAAAAGTGTGTTCTGTTTCATATCTGCAATATTGTTAAAAAAAAGTAGGCTGGATGGCATTCATCAGAGAGCCATTCTCACCAGTGCAATCTACACTTTTCTGACACTTATTTGCCCCAATTATTTGTTTACTTGGTTTTGCTGTCAGAGATATCAAAAGTGTTCATGTTTCATATTGTGTGTAATAGTTACAGAGATTTTTAAAGTCTTTGTTATCTGCTATTCACCAGCTGTACAGTCTGTGTTTTTGTAAGAGGCTGCTGTGAACTTCTGTGTAGTTATGGAAAGTGTTGACATCACCAGTGATGTTTCAGCTGAGGTTATGTTTGTTTTTTTATTTGTGTTTCCTGGTTAGGATGTACAGCTGTGGGAGCTGCACTGAAGGAGATGCAGCAGGAGTTCTGACTCACAGACTCAAAGCGTCTGGACCTAAAAGTGCATTTTGTAGGTGATGATGTTCACTTATATCCACGATTATCATACCTTGCGTCTCAAACTGCTTTGGTTGTGACGGAAAGATGTTCTCAAGAGTATGACTCATGGGTTTGTAAGCGTTACAAAGCAGCAATATAGTTTCTTGTTACTTCCTGTGAAGACGAGAGCGACTACTAGAGGTGTCAATACAGGGCGATGATCCGATAAAGGATCAGTAATGTATGTGGTGGTGTGTCTGTGTGGAAAAGGTAGCGATGGATGTTTGTCGTGAAATATGTGGTCACTTTAAATGCTTCTTCTTCTTCTGCATCAGCATCCTACATCTCAGATTATTTAGGGTGGTCTACTGCATTTTACAGAAACATGTGTTAATGTATTTCTGTACTGATATCTTTGAAGCAACATTATTCTTATGACTTAAAATTAAGGCTGAATTTGGCTTTTTTTGTTTTGCTCTTCATCACCTGTTTATTGTCCTTGATGGGAATACATTAACATTACTTAGCAATAAATAAGTCAGCTGATGATGAAATACTCATTACAAACTCCCTCTGAATATTTCTATTCAAGGCTTTCCTGGTATATTTTCTGCCGCATGCAACATTTTGGTTTTACTGATCGCAACAATTACCATATTTTAAAGCTGATTGCGCCTGATTTAACACTGCTCCTGATTTAATCCATCAAATAATCTCACATTGAGGCAAAAAATATATTTTTTCCTAAAGTAAGAATTCCTTCAACCGTGCTGAAATAAAAATCAATTGTTTACGACGCACGTCAACAACACATTTTTCTAAAGAGGATTACTATTCATTGTGTTGGGATTCAAAAGTTCATCTTTTCATTAAATATTTCCTTCATTGGCTCCAGCACTGTTTTTGTTTGCAGGAAAAAGTAATGTGAAGAATTTTTCTTTCTATTCATACAAAGTTCTCTAGCCTTGAGGTGTTGTGCAACTGTATCTAGGGGCAATACTAAGTGATCATTGGAATCAGAATAGCTTTTCACCTGAGCACTAAAACAAATCAAAACAAACCTGCGTGCTTTAAACTCCATCATAAATGTTAGACAAGCGTTATTCAATTTCATATCAAATGCTCATGAGATGCAGAGGCAGTGAATCAAGTTGTCACTGATGCGTTTGTTTCATAGCAGAGAAAAAAAAAAAGAAGTCTTCCACTTATGATGTGATAAAAATATTGGCTGTGTTGACAACTGATTTAATACTGGTAATAAAAGATATACGGTATGTCTGGGTCTTCAGAAACACACAGACATTTTGTAAAGTCAGGACAGAGCCAGACAAGACTCTCTCTCACACACACACACACACACACACACACACACACACACGCACACACGCACACACACACAGTCGTAAAATCCCACCATTTAGCCTGATCACACTGTCTCCTTTGGTTGGGAGCTGTTTTATCTGTCTGACATTTGCAATGACTTTTAGCGGAAAAACATTTCTCTGACGCTCAATGGCTGACAAATATCAGCGGGTTTTACCGAAATGAGCTCATCTAAAAATATTTACCATTTAGGGAATAAGTCTGTATTCAATAGACAGCCAGCTTTTCTACTCTGTGTGTCTTCCCAGAGCAGCGACACTAAAGAGATGAGCTCAACTGTCATAGCTATCATGAGCTTTGATTGAACGTTATGAAGGTACGACTTCATCGGCTGGATTTCCCGTGGATTACTTTTGAGAAAGAAAATAGAGCTCTGAATAGCAATTTCACCAATTGTGTCCACTTCACCACAGTCCCTTGTAGCCATATTTTGTGTCAGTATTGTTTTAGCATCAACCCCTCCCATAAAGTTATCTTTAGCATCAATCAACTTCACTATAACAATTTTAGTTCTTTCTTCCTTTTCTGTTTCTTTCCCTCCTCCCTTTCATCAGCCGACCTGTCAGTCATGTATCAATCCGTTCAATAATTCATAACTATATTTTTCTCTCTTCATCTGATAGAGGGACACCATTTGGTGCAGCGGAAACTGCGTGGACCCGAGACTGGGCCGTGAAATTGGAGTTCCAGGAGGGCATTAACCTGGCTGGGTATGTACATATTAATATGCTCATTATATACGTGGAGGGATACGTGGTCTGTGGGCACAACAGTGACATTCAAAAGGACGCGATGCAAAGGCACATGTGTTTTGTAGCGGGTGTATGCACAAAGGTCTTCGTCTTTAGCCCAACACAGGGAGCATTACTATATAGTATGTTCCCTAGCTCAAAATATACTCTTAATATGACACATTAACCTTTCAAACACATTATGCTCTCAGCAATGTTTCTCCCATAATATTAAATGTTCAATGAATGTTTCCCAGGGTCAATATGTTAAATCACCTACAACTTATAGCCTACTGATATCATACTACTCCCTCACATTAAGGGCTGCAACTAACAGTTATTTTAATTATTAATCCAAATAACAAATTCATTGTTTGATCTATAAAAATATCAGAAAATAGTGAAATTCTTTCCAGTTTCTCAAAGTCCAAGGTGATGCCTTTAAATGCCTTGTTTTGTCATTCCAAAACCCAAAGATATTAAGTTTAATATGAGAGCTGAAAACAGCATTTTCTGTTAATGGACTACACGATTAGTCGACTAAACTTTGCTGCTTCATAACACATTGATATCTCCATGATACGTACAGTATATCTCCACAGTGGCTGCATGTATTATTAATCATTTAAACTGCATTTTAAATTTCTTTCGTTCTTCTGCAAGTCAAAGTGCTAAGATAGTTCATACCCATCTCTTCCAATAAGGACCCTGGAAACATAGGAATGATCAGCCCAACACACACACACACACACACACACACACACATGCACACACGGGACACAGTCCACTCTCATACTCATGTTCACAACTCTTCCAATAATTCCCTCAACAGAGGGTTTAGAATGGCATTATTAATCATGTGCAGCTTCTGACAAAAACAAAAAAGTCAGCCAAATAACCCCGGGAAACAAAATGCAGCTTGTTTACGCAGACAATTAGTTCTCTGTCATGCACATCTTGTTTAAGAATTAAATGAATTAGCCTGCGGTAAAGACATATACATGGCGCGTGTTCGACCTTGTTCTCTGGCTGGCTGTACAGGGTCTATATTAGGTTACTGTAGCAGGCCAAAAAAACAAAATGAATGTGCAGCATCACCAAAGGATAGGAATTGTTCAGAGGACACAGTGAAGGGTGTGAAGGGGTACGGCAGAATAAAACAAACAATCGAACACAATAGCTGTTTTATTAATCATCTCACTTTTCTGAAGATGCTGTTATTGTGCTGCTTGTGTTGAGCCTTGAGGGTTATCAATATAGATTTGTTTTTTAGAGTTGTACATCATTCACAGAATTGTCTGTGCTGATGTATTAATCAATTCATCATTTACGTGTCTGTAGTTTAACTTTGCCACTTCTGTTATCAGCTGCCGCTTCATCACAGTTAATGATTTCGTTTTGACCTTAGCTTTGACTATACCTGCGCTCTGCAAGGGGCTCCTGTTGTTTTTGAGTCCCACAGCAAAGAATTCTGGGAGTTAGTTTTGCTTAAAGAGCACTTAGTTCACCCATATTTTAATGCCCCTATCGTGAAACACCACCCATTGTGTGGCAGGGTTATATAAATACACACTGAAGGCTCTTGAATTAGCATAATGACCAGCTGCAGACTTTAAAAGCTGTAATCAAGTTCCTCAATGAATCTATAAATGCTAATTAGACTCATTGAAGACGTGAAAAACACATTTTAATGCGCCTTCCAGCACCGTTAAAGTGTAGAGTGGAGCTGAGAAAATGAATCTGAGGAGGCCAAGCACTTACTGACATTGTATTGTGCTTCTTTATCAAGAAAGCATTACTCTGCAAAAATGTTATGGAATACTCTTGTGATTAGGTCAGTCCATTTAAAGATCTCTGCTTCTATTCTTACAGCAGACATAAACACTTTTTTTTTGTTGTTATAGCCTGACTCATTGTCCAGTCCATCACATTAACTCCCAGCACACTGGAGAAACATTAGTACAGCTCACTCAGCTTTGTGCTAGAGGCGATAGGAACGGGAGGGACACTGCAGAGCATCAGCACAGGATACAGTGCTGGTGAATAAAGGCTTTAAAGGGCCACATTCATGTAGGGCAAGCACAAAGGATGGCTGTGGGTGGAGGGCATTTCCCCCCTTTATTTTAGCAATAAAGTTCATTTGATATACATTATACTGCATTAGTGAACTTTGTACATGAAATATGTATGATACACAGCAATGTATGAAATATTAAATATATCCATTATGAATAGCCTATATATCATGTCAAAATAATATAGTGCTGCAGGTGCTGCACTGTCGCCTCATAACCATTTCTGCTAGCATGTTTTGACCTTTACAGTTACGCGAACAAAAGGCTGTAATACATACATTTATGCTAAAAGAGGACATACGATTCCTTCAACATTATTGTGTACTTAAGTGGCCATAACAGTGAGGTAGCTTCAGCAGAGTTTGTTTACAGGTTGTATCATTATTTTTATTTTGTTCTGCACATTTAAGAAGAAACAGAGTTCTCTTGTTTGATTACTCAGAACTTTTGTAGAAGATCACATGCTTACCAGTTGTGTATGTCTGGAAAATGTTCAATGTAACAATGAATGATCACCAAGAATAACTGTGTTCAAAATACTCCCTCGTCCTCCCAGATTTAGATTTATTTCTACAACACTACTATTTACTGAGTGGCTAAGTAACTAAGTAGAAGTTAAGCTTTATTCTCATTTGTTCAACTCCACAAATTCCCATTTTTTAAAATGTATTTGTATTATGTTACCTTTAGGCTACATCCATTCACACACGTCAACAACAATGTATGCATTGTTTCTTTTTTATTATCTATTTTAAATATAATTGGAGGTGCTGGGGGAAACAGAAAACACTGTGCAGCAGCTGAACTTATTTTCGGGTCAGAGCAGAGCACACCTGTAGCACAGTGTGTGTTGCTGGGTAACAATCTGTTTTCATTGCCTTTTTAAATAGCTAACTGATTCCCATATTTATGAAGAATTGACACAACAGCAACAGAGCATGCTGAGGGCAGATGGTTCGATTAGCTCGGGATGAGAGTATACATTTGCTGAACTTGTTGCTGTGCTCCTATGAAACTGTAATCTAATGTAAATATGCAAAATGCCAAGCAAAAGTTGGCATGCGAGATTTTGACAATTTGAGAAAGGCAAACATTAGCCAGGCCTTGATATTTACCATAGAGAAGAACAAATGTCAAGAGAGAGTTTGCTGAAAATAGAGCCGTTTATCTGATTATGCATTTAAAATCAGAAAATCTTTTTGAAAAGCTAAAAATAGAATAGAAGACAAAAACGTGGGAAAATGGATTGTAGAAATACCACACCCAGTGCAAACCCTCTATAAAGTAATCATTTACAATATTTTGTTCTCTAAGAATCTTCTAACAATTATGACTAATTTTTGAAAATATTACAACTTTATTTTCAAATTCTCAGAATTGTTTCCCCCTGACTGAAAAATATGAATATTTCTGCTTTATTTCTTGCATTTTCTCTCCATCTTTTTATTTACTTACTTGTCACTTACTTTCTGCAAAAGTCTATTCAAAACAAGCTTTAACAAAACACAAATGTAATAAGTGTAACTATGTTGTCATTGCAAAATGAGTGACAGAAAGAAATAACATTTTCAATCAATCCCAGCGACATGAGATGGGAAAAGAATTTACCTCATCTGTCACTTAAACAAACAATACACACCAGATACATCACTTCATTTTCTGTTGGCAAAGGCAGCGACACCACAGCAAGAAAACAAGGAGAGACAATCCTATCTCCGCTGTGTTTGTTAGAAACTGAACACTTTGACTCATCACTTCCTGTCACATTGATGTAACATTATAAGTGTATCTTGGGGTGGAATTTTCCTTTAAAAGCAAGACACATGTCATGATTTTCATCATGTTTAAACAAACAGATTGACATAATCTGACATGATTACATTTCTTTGAGGACATCCATTATGCAAATAAGCCGTCATACAGTAATTCCTTAAGTTGGCAGTGTCATACTTAAGCTGATTATATCAAAATCAGTCTGTCTGTTTGAGTTGCATGTTAATTTGGTGATGCCAAGCTCATTTGTGTCTCTTACCATTGTGATATACAAGCATGAATATGCATGAAGGACAGTTTAATACAGTCATTTCTTCTGACGGTGCACTAATGCCTGTCAGTGGCAATGCTGAGAAATGATATTGATGAGATGCGTTTAAACAGCCCTCCCAACCCCAGTACTTATAGGCCTGAAGATCTCCGATAATGAATATTCCATTCGAACATACAACACAAACATTCGTCTCCAGCTTAGACGTGAAGCAGTCAACATTTTCTAAAAAAGCTCAAAGAGACAGCATGCAATGGGTCCTTACAAACTTTTGACACTACTTGGCACACGCACATACATACCAAACACACGCCCTTGTATCGGCTGCCCTGAGCTGCCCCCCGACTAAAACCACTTGTTTACCCAGTGATCCCATGTCGGCGTCCAAACCGCGGTGACCTGGGAGCAGGGTGACTTTCCGCGGCCTTGCCTGCACTTTAGCCACTGTCTCTGGCTGTAGATCAAGGTTGTCCGGGTTCACAACCAGCGAGAGACGAGGACCCAATGAGAGTGAAACATGCAGGGACACAAGATGTTGTTGACAGCACAGATCACGTGCGAAGAACCACATTTGTAACTGCAGTGCTCCCAAAAAGCATTGCTCTATTATTACTGATGAATTATACATTAATGTTATTTACTGGTGCACTCTTGGGAGATGTTGTTTATTGTTTTCCCTGCTACTGTCCTCTATTGTTTTTCTTTTTATTAGGCATGAAGTGAAGTGTTCAGTGTAAAACTGATCAGGCGTGGGATGATAAATATTGGGCGCAACAGCAGAGTCAGCAGAACACATATTGTACGAGTTAGCATAAGATTTTGTTTATATTTCTTGATAGTAAGGTGAGGAAGATCGATGGACTGATGGTGCCGGGAGAACTGCACAGCACAGCCCTCAAATATCTTTCGACAGTAGCCCGAGGTGACCCAAATGTCACAAATAAATGGATTATAGTCAAACTCAAGCCTAATTGGAAAACCTTGAGGAAGTTGCAAGGATGTGTGCGGGACAGCTGTAAAAATGGGGATGAACAAGGAATTATTTACAATAAACAGAGTGAGAAACTGTTAAATTGTAAACGTCGATCTGTAGATCTGCATCAGGAAATGTCAGCAAACAATATAGTGCCAAAACGCTGGTTGATTATTGACACAAACGTTGAAAAGAATCTATTGCAGCATAAAACTTTCAGAATGTTGTGACGTAAACAGGTTTCACACCTGGCACACTGCAGCCTCATCCTCATCATCAGAGACAGAGCTCACCTCAGACATAAATAGGCAATTATTCTAATGCAATTAAACATGACTTGCCTCTTACAATCAATACCAATAATTTTCTCTAATCACAGGAAACGTGTCATCGAGGTCCAGCGGGGGTGTCGCTCCTCGTAATTAAGTCTCATCGTGCTTGTGAAAACAGGCCGCTCGCTCCCACTCCTTAACCTCATCCTTCCTCTGCAGCATCCAGTGCTGTCTAATTATGGGCTTCCAGGATGAAAAGTCATGGCCAAACACAATATATCCCACAAGCAGGGGCCATCGCGCACACACACACACACACACACACACACACACACACACACACACACACGCTGGCACTATAATGAGAAGAGAAATGTCTGCCTGTTGCTCACTTGACAAGCTCAGCTCTGTGTGAGTGCGCATGTGTTTTCTTATATTTGTGTGTCTGCCATGTCTTTTTATGTCTGAATGTTTGGAAGCAAAGCCAACGCCCTGCAATGACCTATGTGTCAACAAGCGAGTGGGAGCAGAGTGGTAACAGGATGTGGCCCATGAGGGATCAGCAACAAGACTAGAGCTATGCCAAACTCTTGCGTAACAAACAGCCTGTTAATGCAGCCACAGCCTAGAGGAGGAAGTGAGGACCAGAGGCTGCCCTGTTGCAGACATACCCCGCACGTACAATGAAATCAGTGGCGAGGATTGCCACATCATCATACCAGCCAGGCTTTCTGGTGACCCACAACATGTCGTGCTAACCTGGCTCTGTGGGTTATCTTATCCCAACAGGAGCATAGATTACAAATGACTTTGTGTGTAACATACAGTAGTATAAACAGGTATCTATCTGTTTGACAGCCTTTCAGGTCACTATTAGACCAACTTTGGACAATGACGAGTTTGTTTAAAGCTAATAACTGAATGGTCATGGTCCCCAGAGGATGAAACCTAATGTTTCTGATGACCCACTCACCATTTTTACCCCTCAAAAGTCCAAAGTTTCCCATTTGTACATGTGGTTTGGATTTTCCTAAACTGTAATGGTGACTGTATTTCAATGGTGGGGACCTTCATCATCATGGTAACAATAATAACCACTTGGATCCTGGTCATGGTTAATAGAAACCTTTGCTCATGATGGACCAGAGTTACATTATAATCAGTTGATTAACGACTGATTTTGTTGTTTTTCTTTGGAGGACAGTCTCTTTTGGATTTCCTGCTTAGGATGGGAGACACCAGTAAAATATACAAAGTGCTGCAGTATTTTAGTCCCTCTAGTCCTGTGCCTTGTAACTAGCACAGTTACCTCATCACCTCATTGACCTTTTAATTCGACAATGCCCAAAATCTCTGGAACTGCACTCTGTATACTCCACTGATCCATTAATTAACCCTATCCCAAATGGACATCGAGTTAGCATCGATTTGCTTATTGGACATAGGGAGCAATTCATCATTTTATACCGTGTGCTGGATTTTATTTTCCACAGCATCCACAACCAGGGCATACTGCGATTCTAAGACTTGTGTCTGGCAAGCCGAAGGCAATTTCCAAAGCATGTATTATTGAAAGTGACACCTCACTAACATTATCATCATTATTCACTCATGCACATTATTTTTGTTTGGGTGAGCAATATTCCAGCTTCAGCCCTGCTGGAGGAGATATAGCCCATGATCTCCCTCTGAGGCATCACATTCTGACATCCAGAGAGCTAATATGACAGCATATTACCACTGCAACCCAGCTTACCAATAACCTCGCTGAAATATAAGACTCTGTTCTGCTACAGAGTGGTCACAGACCTGTCCCCTCTCAGTGCTGAGTATTATAGTCATAGCTTTGGACAAGGTGCTTATTTAACCTTCCAAGCTACTGAATGTGTTCCTCAGCAATTGTTATTTCTATGTTAACAATATGCATCACGAATGAGGAGCTGGAGGTGCAACAACAATAAATCACTTTCTCCTATGTCCTCAAGTGCAATGTCATTAAAACCGGTTTCTGTGATAAGCGTAATGACCAATAAGTCAAATGGAAATTAAAAACATATCGTTTTCACCTTGTATTCGATATTTGTTTGCAATCTGCTTAATTGAGGGCGCAGGTTGTCTGCTAAATCACTAGCCCAATGTTGTACGGTACCACTGCCACACACATACAAGCGTGTGCACACACACACACACACACACACACACACACACACACACACACACACACACACACACACACACACACACCAACTAAAACATATAGATGTGAAGAACTAGAGAAGGTACAATCGGACCCCTTGACACACAGCTGGATAGATTGATGCAGGCTTGTCTCTCGATTCACAGCCCATTATTCTGCTCCTCTTCCAGCGTTTTCATCGAATGTTGATAGAGGAAAGACGGCGCTTTAGTTCGTAAGTAGTCAGGTATTAGATGCAACAATAAAAGTTCAAGATCTTCAGTGTCAAGAGACTACCTCATCAACATGTAATCAATAAGCTATTGGGAGATCAGTAGGTGCTATTTCACGAAAAGCAGTGCAACGCAGTCATTTTACAGTTTCTCTTGTACAACTTCTCTTTAGTCAATATCTAATCCACATCAGCAGGGAAAAGGGTAACATATATTCAACAGCGTATGACAGTTCAGACTCAAAACTCAGAAATGTGCCTGTTTTAGGTAAGCGGGACATTAGCAAGAGAAAATATCGTGTCCCAGGTGCTACATGCACACGAGCCAATATGGTTGTCTCAGGTGTGTAGCCTGTGTAGCTGTCCTTAAAGTTGAGTGGCTTAGTGGAGAAAACACCTTCAGGCATTTTGAAGGCATGGGCATCAATCACGCACAGAGGCTACAACGGAGAAGAGGGGCTGTTATTTCGATGTATTGTGTGTGCCCAAATGACATTATATTGTTAAGTGTCTTGTACTTACAGAAGGAAATGTTGAATCCAAATATATATTTTTTAAAGTCTCTGTGAGGAAGCACTCCATAAGAGTTAGATGTTTCCCTTTGTTGCACTTTTGGTATCTTTAGCTCTTAAGCAATCTTCTCAGCAGGGTTGGTCAACATGAGTGCTGCTCGCTTATTTCAAGTTAAATCATTTATTTTTCTCCACCATTTGGGGAGATATTGGAGCATATCCCAGCATGCCCTTGGAGAAGGTAGCACATAGTCACCAGTCTATCGCGTGGCTAACACACGGACATAAACGCTCACATTCACAGCTGCAGGCAATTTTAATCCTCTGACTGAAACTGAGTGACACAAAAGAGAACCCACTCCACATAGAAAACTGTGACTGGCATTTATGTCTTTGCATATACAGTAAAATGACAACGTTTTCATCATCCATCATCCTGGAAACTGAGCTCATTTGATATTGATAGTCACCTCAGAGTAAAAGGAAGAGGCAGACATCTATCATCTGGCCTTGATAGTGGTGTGAAGTGGGACCTTGAGTGACAACAAGGTGTCAACTACTTTGTCAGCATTTGATGGACGGACATGAGTTCACCACCTGAGCACTCTGAAGATAGATGGGCCCGCAGCTGCTGTTGCACTTGTCATGTCTCTTTTAGGAATAGTCCATTCATGCACACCAAATCACACAAAGCACATACAACCATCCCCTCTGTGCCTTAACTTCCAAGGTCACACCCTACCACCCCCTGATTTAAAATCCCCGAGCTCAAATTTACTCTTTGAGTCTTTGAGATAAAGAGATCAACACCGCGGGACCTCTGCAGTCTCATTATTCTAATTCTGTGTCGTGCTGTGATTGGCACAGGTTTCAAATGAAATACTAATACAGTCCATGTGCCAGAGTGATGCTTTTATTTTGACATTCATATACACATTTTTTTTTAAAGTGTGGCCTGTAACATCAATGTATTCCACACTTTCCGTTTGACATTATTGTACAGTAATTGAAACTGAAAGCATGTAATAATGTCAAATTTAAAGTCACACATTTAATTTGCCACACACACACACACGAAGACGGTTTCTCTGACAGAGGTTGACACATGAAGGAAAACATGTCATTTTTTTCAGTGGGCCATTTTCACACAATGTCCCTCACATGTCCCCAAAGAAGTCCATTTTGAGCTCTCTCTCAGACGAGTGAATAAATGTGTCATTACTCAACACCCTCGCTCACACTCGTTCCTTCTCTCTCCCTCTCTGTCACCAGTTCTGACTCGCTCGGCCACACCCTCCTTTATTTTACCACACCAGCGGGGCCCGATGACAAGCCATTTGTCAAAACAACATTTTTATTGCTATTACTCGCTCGCGTTATTCTCCAATTATAACTTCTACACTTGTGACATTTGTGCAGCCATTTATGTCTCATCTTGAAATGAACTGTTAACAAATCATCAGGCTCATAAAACTGCCTAACAGGACTTGATGTGACTGAGCTTATGGCCTTTTATGGAATGCAGCAATAAAAATGTATATATAGTTTTTTTTTATTATTTCTCCCCAGAGAACGATTTTGTGAATGTTTGATTCATTGAAATCAGAAATATGTATTCGACTTAATCTGGTGCTAAAGTTATCAGTCTACTTTGTAGTATATAACCTTGATTCATGGAGACTACTTTGACATTGGGGAGGTCTGGAAGCTCATGCATGAACTTTACAAAGTCTGTTTCCAACCTGAGGAACAGACGAGCCCTGGGGTCAAACATTCAGACACACAGGTAGACACACACATATTCCTCAGTGGATTCCAATGGGCCAAGCATTGCTTCTTCTTTTTTTTCATGTGTTTCTCCCTCTCCTCCCATCCCATCTTATTTTAAACACAAGGTGAATCATCCTCTAATACCCAAGGCTAATCAAAATGGTATGAGACCAGCTGCAGCTATGAAATGCAGAAATACTTTGGGTCCCTGTGCAGCTGAACTTCTACATCTTTAGTCACTTTCTCTTCCTCGGGTCAAAGGTTACCAAAGGAAATAAATTTGAGTCGGAGAAATTGCCCTGGGAACGAAGCTCTGAAACCAAGAAATATGGTGTGTGTGATTTTAAAGAACTATTGCCATATCATTTACTTGAGTTGAGATCTAAAAAAAAGACTTTCATTATTATTAACAACAAAACAGAACATGTGAAACACTAATTAAATAATAAGCTAATTTTTATCAAAACAATTCACATTTTCTAAACTGTCTTATTTTAAATCAATGTATCTGCAAAGCTTATTTGTGTACCTGTGTAGACTAATGTCACAATGGCTCAGATGCGATGGTGAGTTTTTTGTGTATGTATGCTATACCTGAATGTTGATATTTTTTATTTTTCATGTAAAAATCATTAGACAAAACATACATCAAAGACAAAACTAAAAGGTTTATTCTTTGCTGCAGGTTGTGGCTTCATAAGAGCCCATACAGAGTGGCCTCACTTATTCTCCCTGGATGTGAAAAGACCAACCTATTATTTCTATTTCTCTCCTGATGTTTCATAAAATGTCAAAATAGTTACGGCTCATCCTGGAGCACTTTAAACTTTTATATGACTTTAACTCCATGCCGTGATTTCACAGAAAAATAGATGTTGTTGCCTTCTTCAGGCCCTCTGGACAAATTAAATGCATATTACTTCTTTTTTTTTGTTACCTTCTTGACATTATAAATCCATTATCATTTAGATGAAATTGGCGTGCAATCTGAATCTCTCAATGTTCCTTTCCACAATTGCTTTTAATTGCTTTGTTGCCAAGAGCATAAATTATACAATTTCTTTATAATCAACTCATTTCGGTATGTTATCTCTGTCACTGTTTGCACAAACATTGTTGAGAACAAAACCTCCTTTCAGTAAAAGTATTTTTTAAACATTAATTTCTGGACTGTGGAGAAAAAGATCACTGGTTTGGAGAGGAGAGAACCAAATGTGCTTCATCGGCTGATATACTGTATGTCTGGACATCTTCTGTGCATGCTTATAGGCTCAGACTGCTCCCATCAATAAACTGTACCAAATCCCTCATATGTGGTTAACCTTTTATTTTTTACACTTTGAACCGGAGCAAATTATATAATTCATGAAATGCCTTTTAGTTTCAGTGGATTCCGACGTGTTTGCGCGTGCCAATTTGTTTTAGTTTGGAGCGCAAGATGAATTGGGACAGCAGGCTCGCCTTTGGGACAACAATTTGTTTGCTTGTAAGCTTTTAAGATCCTGTTTTATTTACATGCACAAATCTGGCAGTGGCATGAACTCCAACTCAATGCCTCTGGGAGGAAGGGCAGAAGCCAAGTGAAGCTCTTCCAATCGGGCTCACTTAGTAAGCCACACACACACAAGCCAAAAGAATATGTATCATTTGTTCATTTTATTACTTTGTGATTCCGCTGAGCCGAAGACATTTCTAAGTTTCCCGTCTAACGTTGTATACCCCATCTGCTATTTGTCAAAATGGTTAGATTGTCAGAGTGTGTTTGTATATTTTGTCTGGAAGTCAAAAGGCCTGCAATCAGCTGTTGGAATGATCTCCATGGCACTTAAAATGTTATTCATTCAATCCTACGAAGTCTCAGAGAAATCTAGTCCAGCCCCATCTATAAGTGCCGGCTGCAGTAATTGCTCTCAGTGTTTTGTCCCCATGCAGTTTACAGTAAATGAAAGATGTGTTTCACTTTATCAGCACATAGAAATAAAAAGTCTCTGAGAAGGCAGGCATGTGTGTTTTGACTGCAAAACATCCATGGAAGATGCATCCATGTGATAAATGAGAGAGAGAGAGAGAGAGAGAGAGAGAGAGAGAGAGAGAGAGAGAGAGAGAGAGAGAGAGAGAGAGAGAGAGAGATAGAGAGAGAGGAGAGAGAGAGAGAGAGACTCTTTTCTAATGCAAATAAGATGCATTTAGGTAAACAAATGATCAAGGCTCACAAAGTAAGCATACGGTGTTAGGCTTCCAAAATAGAACACCGTAAGGTTGTGAGTTCCATACCAGGGCTGCCTCCATTGTGCCTCTGAGCAAGGCACCTTGAGTTGCTCCAAGGGGACTGTCCCTGTAGATGCCACAAGTGCACACTTTCTCAATTCTGCGATAAATCCACTTCCTCTCGGCTTAATATAGATTCTAACAATCGTTTATCAAATTAAGTTGGTGTCTCGGAACGGTGTGTCTGTGTGGCCAGAATGTTTGATTTAGTCTCAAGAAACAGAATTTGTGTCCGTATTTGTCAACTGTACTTCAATGATTCTTGGTTTTGCCGGTGACCACTTGGCTCATGTACCCATCAGCCCTTTTCAGGATAAAGCTGTGGCTTTTTCAGCACTTTGAATAATGGCGTACAGTAGGTATTCACACACATTGTCCTTCAGATCACACATTACATAGCCATCATTGTGTTTCAGGTTGTGCCAACGCCCTCTGGCTGCGTACAGGGGTGTTGCAGCCTCAAAGGGTTTCAGTCTACAGCTTTTCCTCACTGAAGCTCGCCTTTCATGTCACTAGTGCTACAGTAGGACTTGTCTGTGCAGACGCAGCCAACCTCTTCCTCATGACGCCACCGAGGCTGGGCTCAGAGGGCTCCGATCATATTATTTAACACACCCACCCTGGATGAACACTTGGAAGGAAGACAAGGCGGTGTAAAGGGGGGTACAAATGACAAGCAGGATCCCTGCACCTGCCAGCCAGTCTCTGATTTGACTTCAACGAGGCTTGCTGGAGCGGGACAGCATCCAAGGATCGCAGCGGATCACCTGTTATTTTAATGGAATTTTCACTTTCTTTTTTTTTTTTAAATTATCTTTAATACAAGAAAGGCTGTGTTTTTGTGGACTATATCAATCTCTCCTGTTACTTTTTTTTTTTTTTCAGTTATCACACATTTGACAGCTCACTCCGTGCTGGTAGAAATACAAGGAAGCAGATTTTAGGAAGAATATCGCTGTTTTTAACAGGACCCCCCACCACACCCCACCCCCACCTCCCTCTCTCCTCCTTCCTGGTACCTCTTCTTAGCGATTTATTTAGTGGTCCGTCCTCCTGACTCTGTATCCTGCTCAACAAGGCAATGAATGAAGATCACTTCTTGAGTCGCTGCCAGTGAAGTGTTCAGAGCTCACAATGTGTCGGTCAGTCCACCTGTCTGACTGGGAATGAAGAATTTGGACTATTGTTAAAAAAAAAATAAAGCACATCATGGAGTTGTCAACATAGGCTGACACGCATTATGTGTGCAATTATTACAGTACATCTTCAAGCCCACATCGCTGCTTTGTCATCGTATAACAGTGTTGGACATCAATGTCGCTGCCTGTAAGGTGCGCTGCGCTTAAAGCTTACTCTGCGTAAAGAAAAAAAATACAT
The DNA here is from genome assembly GCF_900634415.1 of Cottoperca gobio. Taxonomy (NCBI): domain Eukaryota; kingdom Metazoa; phylum Chordata; class Actinopteri; order Perciformes; family Bovichtidae; genus Cottoperca; species Cottoperca gobio. The sequence goes on along the minus strand of NC_041362.1, from coordinate 11,143,721 downwards.
ATGAAGATGATATTGTTTCGTAAATTCAGAGTGTTTATTCTCATGGTGTTTTTGGTAGCATGCACTATGCACATCATGATTGACTTGTTACCGAAACTAGAGAAGCGGGCAGCGGACAGCGGGGACGGCGGCTGTCAGTGCGCTCACCACCCGGGCGGGGAGTCTCAGGGCTGGGGGAAGCAGCGCGCCAGGTCGGTGGCTGAAGCGGGCTGGCCTAACAAGCACACGCTAAGAATTCTGCAAGATTTCAGCAACGAGCCGAGCTCCAACCTCACGTCGCATTCCCTGGAAAAGATCACTGCAGCCGCCGGGGACAAAACGGAGTCCTACAGGAGGATGGAACCGTCGGCGGGGAAGACGAAGGACCACAAGCCGCTCATCGGAGACGCGAGCGGGGGTCGGACCGTCCCTGCCCATGGTGTATCGCGACTGTCCGTTCTATTTGATCATCCTTTATACAAGGTTGACCTTCCTTCGCTCACGAACGATGACTCTTTGTTTAACGTCAACACTGACATCAGGTTTTACCCGAGAGCAACAGGAAACCAAGGATGGTAAGCTGACAGGAATGTGTTTTAAGTTAAAGGGTTACAAGTGGGACAGTGAACAAACTGCTTTAAACATATCTGACTGTTGATGGGATGCAAGTATAGGGAACAAAAGCGGGTGGTGTTAGGCTACGTGTTTGCTTCATAAAGAAATATAAGTAATATGATATCTACATTGAAGTAGTTTAATTCATCATTTAATTCACTGGCTTGCTGTGTAATGTTTGTCCTATTTTTACCCAATTTGCATAATGTCCATGCAGGCCTACAAATCATGAGACATCTGTCTGTCTGTTTGTCTGTCTGTCTGTTTAAATATCATCAAATTAACCAGCGGACAGGTTGTTCAATCTAGTCAGTTTTCTCTGCCTCCACTATAATGTCCACTCATGCATCTGCTGCATCCACCCATCTATCTTATTCTCATGCCATCTTACCCTTTAATGCACACAATTTATGAGTAACCAACCTGCTGGATTTTTTTAATATATACCAGTCAATAAAACTGCATTTTAACCTCAAAATAGTAAAGAAATCCATGTGTTACTACAATGAAATGCTCTGTGCCAATTCATGCAGCATCAATTAGTCTGATACAGTATTGCAATAAATACCGCAACCACCAATTACATAGCTTAAAATAATCTGCAGGAATCTGCTTGCACCACAACTTTTTGTTAAACCTCCTCTCCACTCCCTGTTTTTCAGGAACAATGAGGCGGGGAACGAGGAGGAGGAGGAGGAGTTCTCTCCAACGGGAGAAGTGACAGCAGAATCTTACCCCAACTGGTTACGTTTCCACATCGGTATCAACCGCTACGAGCTTTACTCCAGACACAGTCTGGTGCTGGACGCCCTACTGAAGGACCTCGTCACACAGAGGATCACCAGCGTGGGTGAGTCACTCATGGAGAGCTGTGTTACCCAGGTGTGTTTGTATGTGTCTAGACAGAAGAAATTGGGCCAAGATTTATCCATATCCATAGTTATCTATCAAGTATTGGCTCTGAGGTTGGTTCCTTGTCACTAAAACTTGAGAAGAGTCTGCCAACGAAATGTTATTTTCCTTTCATTTTTATTCAGGTGAACTGTGTGTTGAAGAAGTACCTACATATATTTTCATTACAGTAATATCTGTCTCAATGGAAATGTTACTATCCTACAATATAATGCATCTCCAGAGGCTTTTCCAGCCTGGCACGAGTAAAATGATGTTGGTTGAATACAATAAAAAGTATTCATATTACAAAAATAAACCTGAATTAAGTCTGGGGAGCTGTATCAGCCATCAGAAACCCAAACTGGTTGATTAGATTTTTATTAGGAATTTAAAAGAACAACAGCTCAAAAGAGTGTCATGAAAGAAAAAGCACTTAAAAGCTTTACTAAAAACAAAACATACACATATCGATAGAAACAACATAAACCTTAATAGTCCTCGTTGCAACTCCACGCCCATGATTTAAAAAATCTAAAAATAAGAAAACCTAGAGTGAGGTGTGTGCACCTGACTTCCTGTGTATACAGTGTGCATGTGTGTGAGAGGGAGGCTACAATCACACACATCTGGCCCTTTTATCTGCATTTCTGCCTGTGTGTGCAACTTTATAAATCTGTGTTCAGCTGCCTTTTCTCCTGGGAGCATACTATAGATTCTAACAATCCTTGTTTATCAAATAATGTGTGTGTGTGTGTGTGTGTGTGTGTGTGTGTGTGTGTGTGTGTGTGTGTGTGCTTCGAACAGCACGTTGTGTTACTGCTGCTTAATGACTATATATATACAAATCTCCATCAGCAACTCATCTCACCTGACCAACCTTTGAATAGGAACATGCCGTGTGTCCTGTGAAAGTAAGGATGCGTCACAACTTTAGAAAAGAAGGATCACACATGCCAAACAAACTTCCCATAGCTACCAAACGTTTTCAGGCAAACTTAATGTCTGAATGTCTAAACATTACTTTCATTACAAAATAGTGTCTTTCATTTGGAACCGGATGATTAATAGGTGTAAATTCTATGTAAAAGTAAGTGAACCTGAGCATCAAATCAAGCTTTGAGAAATTCTGTTCTGACAAAAAGTGAGAAAAGTAAAAATATGTGCAAAGGTTCCATTAAAAATAAGTTATTTCTGCAAATTATTTGGCCACTGTCAGTTTTTCTTCATAAGATACAGGTCTGCTATGAAATCTGTATTTTTCTCCAGTTTTTACTGTAAATAATACACTATAAATGTTTGTTTTTTTTAGTTATTATACTGATACCATCTTGGCCAAATATCCTCTGTGAAAGAGATGTTGTCTGATGTTGTGAACATAGCTTATCATTGTTGCTATAGTGGCTCCGAAGCAACTGGACAGTGAATACCAAAATGTCCTCCAGTGGTGCATGTTGTTATCTCTATCTCTTTGTGTATCAGTGTTATTGTATTTCTTATTGACGCTGCCTCCACTGTCTCATTTTTATGATTCCCTGACAGGCAGCTCACAATCATTCATCATTCATGCTACACATCTCAGCTTGCACTTAGTAGTGTGTGTGTTTTTGTTCCCCTCTGTTTATGATATATAAACCATCAATCTGCGCCCAGACACACCTACAAAACACTGTCTCTCTTCTGAAAAGAAAACCCAGTGCCTTTTCTGTCTGGTAACATGCATTACAGCTTTTGTGCCCCGTAATTGGTGCACACACACTTACCACATATCTGTTTCACTACAATTACAAAACAGAGACGGCGTTTGAAAGTTCCCCAGTTCAGCAGTTTCTGTACCTCCCTCCTCTGTTCTCTCTCTGCGGCCTTTTGTTCATTCTTCAGCTGGACTCATAGATCACAGGCACAGTGCCGTGAGGTGGCACAGGTGAGAGCAGGGGGGGGATTTATCATCACTGTACAGGATTCAGGGGAATCTGATGGTGGTGGGCGAGGCCTGGAGCTTTGTGAAAGACTAGAGAACATGAAGGTTTAGGAAAGACATCGATTCATTTGTGCACGCTTGGAGAAACGGAACAAGAGATGGATGGTTAGATCATCGGCACATACATTCGTGCGCTGAGACAGATGGCCTTTAGGAGAATCAAAATAATGTGTGAGTTTACTGTTGAACAAGTCCTGTTTGATTGCATGTCAGCGCAGACACGATCCAGAGGAACAATCAGTCGAGCTTTGCCGGGTTTTTTCCATAGGGGATTACCTTTTGTAGTTTTCAATTAGAAGCTACATTTTGTAAATGTCCAGCACAGAGCAGAGAATTGAGGTCAGCTCCTTACGGATTGTGGCTTATGGGTTCAAGGTCACAGCTTCCAAACATAGTCCGGTCGTTTGCAATCTCTCAACGGTTTTAGGCTTTTGCTATACAGCTGTACCAAGTTCAAACGTTACTCTGGGGGGCACTTATCACTTGACCTGGCTGCAGCAAGTCTTGCACATGTGTAGGCCTAATGTTCTCAATGTATTTAATTTCACTAAATATCCATCCTCTGTCTCGAAGAAGAGGAAGACCTGATGTTACGTAGTTTGTACTTTGCGCAACAGTGGATGTGAAAAACAAAAGCTACGGTAAATGGGGAAGCTTGCCAGCGGTGAGTTAAGCAAAGGGAGACAGGCGGAGCATAACTGAGAGAATGGGAGTAAAAGGATGACTTATACGAGGAACGAGGAAGAGGAAGAATAACAATCTGATAGAAACACCAAGAAAGTCAATAAACACAAAAGACAGTTCTATGTAGGGGGTAGAGTGCAGTCAGCTACTAAGCCAGCAAGCCATTCAGTAAGTGGGTCCACTACAGAAGGCTTATGTTGATTTTGGGGTTAGGCAGAAGCACTGTGTTGTGTAATATGCTCAAGTTAATGCGCTATAATAAATGGGCAAATCCCCCGAAAGCCTGTCCATTATGACAGAAACACAAGGCATTAAGACAGGCCTGGCGGTCCCTTTGTTTGAGTCGGAGGCAGGCAGGAAGCTCACAGTGAGTCTCCATCAGCCTCTGGGAGACACCGTGGACATGACTGATCGTCAGAGACATGTGCTCCTCTCCCGGGGCACAGGAGGTCAGCTTGGTGGGAGTGAGAGGAGAAGTGGTTCAATGTGCACAAGGAAATCCTGACAATGTGTAGAGAGAGAAACATCTGGTCAGAATCAGGTCTGCACATAAACACACATGGATGGAAACATACAGTTCATTTTTGATTTGATTCAGGAAATGAAGATTCCTCCGAGTTGTGATACAAATGCATGTTCCAAATGTAACTGCACTATATTAATACGCTGCTTAACTGTAGTTTCAGTGGACTTCAGTGGACTTATTTATTTATTTACTTTTATTTGATGCAAGATACAATGAAGCACACAGTAAAAACATTACATTTACAAACTAAACATGACTACGGGTGTGTTGCTGAATTAACCAGGATTTGGTAGCTCTCTTAAAAGATGTGAAGTTTGTAGCAAATGTCTTGTGATCCGGTAGAGAGTTCCTTTCACAGAAAAAGCAATCAGAGCAAAAGATGTTTTGCAGAATGAAACCTTACAACTGCTACTTGAAGCTGCGCTGGTGGATCTGCGAAAGCTCTGTAATCTCTTGATGTATTTGCAGGACTTCTTTCACTCAATCACTGTGCGTTTTGTGTCTTTCTCAAGGCGACACATGTTATTCTGAAGACCGAGTCGCTCTGTTACACTCAAACTGTCCATTTCCAGTTCCATCCCTCCATCAAACCCAGAACTAGCTGTAGTTGTCAGCAGATGCTTTTCACGCCACTCTGTCTCTCAGTCACACCCAGCTCCTAACTTCCACAATCGCACTTTGATTGTACAGTGTTTGGCAAATTGGTCAGCAGATGTGATCGCTCTATTGTGCAGCCATGCCAAATTGCATCCTCCAAATTGGCAAATAACAAAACAGCTGTGCATTTGTGCGGGCACAATTCTGTGTGTTTATGTTTATATGAGTGTGTGTGTGTGTCTGTGTGTGTTTATGCTACAAATATTCATCTAACATCTTGATTGTTTTTCCTCTCAGCCATGAAATCAGGAGGCACCCAGCTGAAGTTGATCATGACTTTCCAGAATTATGGACAAGCGCTGTTCAAGCCCATGAAGTAAGTAGCACAGATAGACCACACATGCATAATACACTACACCACTTAATCTGGGTATTGCAGATATTGTTAGTACCAATCTAACATAACTTTCTCTGCTTTGAACACATTTTATAGATTTGAGCAAATCTGCATTTTCCCCTTAAAAATAACTTGCATCAAAAATCTGTTTGATGCGCCCACTTGTAATGCATACCTTTCAAGAGGGCTACAGAAAATCTCATCTGAAGCACAGGCCAAGCACTGCCGCTGCATCTCTCGGTGCGTTTTGGTACACAGCTCTCCCCTCTGTGTGATCTTTTTCTGTCTGCTTTTTAATTAACATCAACATGTGTTAATTAAAATGAGCATTGAGCCATCGTCGAGGCGTCTTTAGGGAGGCATATATGCTAGCAAAGGCGCATGGCACATGAAAAAGAAATACCCGCCCTCTCAGCTGTCTGAGTTTTGCCCGATGAATTCCCATGCCGACGTAGATAAACAGCGTCCAGGCCAACTGGGCTGCAAACAGAAGTAATTGCTCAGGAGTCTGGTTTGATTGCTATGAAATGCAGAATAAGTTTCCACATGAGAGCCTCAGTGGAGAATATGAGATTCTAGGAAGTAGAGATGGAGGCAGACAGAGGGGGTGTTTGTGTGTGTTTTTCTCGCAGAACTGATGAATGATACTTGTCTGAGCTCTAAGTGTCACATCATGATAACGTGCACAGGTACAGCTTGTTTCAAGTGGCCCAAGACCATTACCATACCAGCCACAGCCACGCTGGTGGGAGGAATAAGGAGTTTAGTCCTTTGAGTTCAACATCGGCTTGAAAATGAATGATGCTGCTGAATATCTCTTCACTGTCAGGGTGTGATTTATTGAGAGGTTTGCAAAGTTTATTCACCTAATGTGTGGTGGTCGTATCCCTTATTCAGCTTCTCTGCACCTGAACTCAACTTTATATCTTAATATATGCACAAAAACTGCAGCAGTAGCAGTTCAGTGTTGCGCACGAGTCATTTTTCTGTGTCCTAACTTGGTATTTCATTTCAAGATCAATCAGTGGCTGAAATTTTAGAACATGAGGCATTGTTTACACATGTAGCCGCAGAGAATGCGGTCCAAACAATGCCATCTGAGCATCTATTGTAGCTTTCATACATGCAAACCTTTCAAGTCAACAATAGCTCCCAGCAGGCACAAATGGCACAGTCAAAATCTGACAAGAGCAAAGGTGTGTGTGTGTGTGTGTGTGTGTGTGTGTGTGTGTGTGTGTGTGTGTGTGTGTGTGTGTGTGTGTGTGTGTGTGTGTGTGACTACAACATCAGCAGTCATGCAATGTCTTATTATACATATTCATATACTGTATACTTCATACACATATACACATTCAAGTGGAACACGGATAAGGAGTCTCTTAGGAGTGAAGGTTGTGTACATATATATTATGTATTTATATAAGTCTTGAACTTAAATTGGTAGATGTTGAGTTGTACTTTTATATTTGAGTATTAGAAAAAGTTAGTTTTTTTATATACCTTAATTTAAGCTGGTTGAAAGATTGCCTCAGGTTTAGAGTTATGAGAATGGAGAAGGTAAAAGATTAAATTGTACGTGTTTTGAGTTTCATTTGAAACCGTAAAGGTTTGTGTTAACAAAAGTGCAGTTTATTACAGTAGATGTAAGTAAAAGTCTTTCTCAGTTGCTGTCAGAAAGCCTTTTTGACAGTAATTACATGTCACTTTCTGAATTATATGCTACAGATTCCTGCAGCTCTTTATTTAGCCCGTCATATTTTATTTAAATGCGTTGCTTTGACTGTCACAATCATCTGTCTCCAGTGTTTACATACATTATTCAAAAGTCTTCAGAGCGGAAATACAAAATATCAGAGTTTTCTAAGATAAATAATGTAGAAACATAACCTTTGTTCTACTTTTGTTCGCGCACATCATGAGGTTTTGATGTTTCTATCATGGCTTTGATGTGTCCCACTTTTATTTTAGGATCTGTGGTGCATTCTGGGTACAGTAGTTCAGAGTGTTGCTGTGTTTTTTCTTCGCCTGTCCCATTGTGTAGCATCAAGTGGTGCTTCAAAGAGGCTTTGATGTTTCAGGACTCCTTTGAGCCGAATGCAAATCTGTACAGTGGCATGGGCCAGGAGACTGCACAAGCTGACAGCTTGCCAGACACCTCCACACAATGTTTTCAATGTGCAGCTCTGGGGAAAAAAAAGTTTGCTTTGTTTTATCTGACAAACTCTATGATTGTGTTTGGTGATTTAAAGCGGGTGCCCACAACGGGGTAGAGGATGCTTGTTTCGTTTTTTAAACTGCAATTTGGTTAAGTGTTTTAAGTCACCACGGCTTGTTTTTCCCCCCCACCACAAAAAGGATCTCCTCTAAATTCTGTGCCAGCCAAATGTTTGTGATCCTCCCAATAGTTTTAATCTGACAATCAAATATGTACAAATATAGTCCCTCAGTTGTGGATATTGTAAATGTGGTAAAATCATGCAAAACTGCAGGAATATGTCCTCGACTACTCAGGAAGAGTAAAAAGTGTATAATGATGGTTGTGTCACTATTAATACACAATAGTTTACATTTGAGTTAAAGATGGAAGGCTGTACCAAATGTCTTTTTTGTTTTACGTTCTAAGCTTCTGGTTTTCAAATAAAGCTTCTGTTGTCATATTTTATGATGGCGTCACCCTAAGAAGAAGGGGGGACTTTTTTGTGTTATTGTGGTTATATAAATGTAATTTATGGTACTTTTATGGTACTGATTGCTGCTACACCTTTGTGTACGGCCAGCTGGAGATCAAACAGTTTTTTGGACAGCAGTGAAAAAGTTGTTTTTTAAAGGTTACACGCCAACAATATGGATTGAGCCAGAATATTTTGTTAGATAAAAACATATTGTGAATATTTGGAAATGATAATGGTGATGATGGATCTTTGTTCAATATATTCTGACGTTTGGACGTTACAAAGCTCTGGAGTTATTGGAAATGTTTGGATCACACTTGGGAAATAATCCTACGCAGCCATAATAATAATAGTGTAGCCTAATCTATATCCGCAACTGTGCGGACACACCTGGTTTAGCAGAATGAATGGACATGCAAAGTTAAAATTTGAATATTTAAACATTATGAATGAAACTTCGAAGCTTCCAACTGTCCGGTACAGCCCTAAAAGATCGGGATATCTGATGGCTCTGAATGTAAGCGTCAAAGGCTAGAGAGGATGGAGAGGAATGAAGTGGCAAGTGAAAAGAGAGAGCGCTGGTGTTGGAAGACAGATGAGAGGCAGAGATAGACCGGAGGGTAGGGGAGAAGTCGGCACTGCCAACCCGTCAAGAAACTGGGTCTTCCAGCAGGAGCCAGGTTACAGGCTGAGCGGAGACCCTCCATTGCCAGGCCTCCGTGTGTGTCTGGCTCAAGTTTCTGGTGCCCCTATCCTACCCATCCCCTGCCAAAATCCTGGTTGTGGTTTGTGTATGCAGAACCACAATGCTCATATCATGCTAATTGGATTTGTCAGATGGAGGGTTGAGGGATTGAAGGAGGAGGTGTAAGCCTCAGATATGCAAAGAAAGAATTAATTTCTCCATCGCACGCTGTTTGACAAGTCGGTTTCCAACCCTCGCTTTGATTTTGTTGATCATCTCATAGTTCAAAAATGGTTTACACGTTGCAAGAATAGCTTAGAACGTCACCGTTTGTTGTGTACATGCCCCAGCCATGCCGAGAGCTGTTATTTCAACACACAGGGTTCATTGCATGTAAACATCATGCGCTGTGAACGTATATATAGGGCACACATGCCCGTCCTTTAGCACCGTGGGGACTCAGGAGACGTTCTCATATGCATGAACCAGATCAGCTCTGACAAGCTCAGTCTCTTAGCGCTAGTAAAGCCAGTGGGGTTGACCGTGAAGCCTCTTAGCTGCAACACCCAAGAGGCTGCTTCATTTTTTATCGTCTGTTTCATAACCACAAGTCCATTTGAGGGCCTCATCAGATCTACTGTGCCCCAGTTGGGTTATGACTGACATTCCTCCATGGATCCTCTCGGTAGATGGGGGTGATTCTATTAGTGCTGAAGCCAGCTAATGTCCTCTGGAGAGAGCCTCTCCCTGCACTGGTTATTGATCTGATCATAAAAGATTGATGATTTTATTATTGATTTACATGCATTCATGTAAAGTGCAGGAGGAAACGGAGCTGTTCATAAAGTGTTTTTAATGCCTTGTGGTATTTATGTTAAGCATGATACTGGATACTTCAACTGCTGCTTGCAATTATTTTGTTTCATACAGTTAATCTTCTTCAAGCATAGATATTTTAGATCCATACGCCCAGATCACAATCCTGTAAACTCATGATAGCAAGCATCTGTGGACCAAATGACAAAAAGATCTGGTTCACAGATTGAGTTGTCCCTTTCTTTCACACCAGCAGTTACAAGCATGAATAGAAACCCAAAGAAAGGATAATGGTCTCACATTATGGAAAAAAAAAAGTCATCACACAAAGCCTTAGATGTCCCATTGTTAGGAACCTGAACATCTAATTTCATGGATGAATACAGCATGATTACATAGTCACGCATGCACATAAGCACACTATACATTTACATATACATGTAAATGTTTGCATGCACTGCACGAACACACACAAAATCCCCTTCTGTATTTAACTGATGTCTTTTTTCTTATCTTAGACCTTTAAGGGAAGCGTATTGTTCACATCAAATCAATTTCAGTTTTTTCTTTCTTTGGTAGTCACTTGTTTAACAGTGTTTCCCTAAAGAGCTCCCACGAGGGCCATAAGAACGCCGCTGGCTCTCATAAGTTAGACACACTTTTGAGAGGTGCAGTCTGAGCTCATCTTTGGGTGTGTGCACAGATGAAGCATGTTATCGGCAGCTGTTCGCACAGCTGCGGCTCACACACACACACACACACTTACATATGCACACAAGCTGCAAAGAGAAAGACGATGTGGGGGCTACGGAGTTCATGCACCCTCCATCACCCAGGGCTGGTACTGGAAAATCCTCAAGCAGCGAGCCAAGTTGCAGCTGTAGCCGCTAACTCAGAGCTGTGGGTATATTACACGGAAGGTGATGACTGCGAGCCCACACTCGGCCTGCACACACAATAGAAAACAAGCTCATTCACTCCCGAGCGCTCACCACTTAACACTTCTCTAATGATTTCCAGCGTGACAAGTCAAAAAGCCTTAAGCACAAAAAGAGACTTCAAATGTGATGAGATGTCAAATCTTTTCACATTAACATCCTTGTCCTGTAGACCATAATGACGTTTTCTGGGATGATTCTGACCTCAATCTTACATATTGTAAAAAGCTGAGTTGTCACATCTATCTTTTCACGTACTGATCGGTTATGTAAACTGCGGCTTCGTAAGTCTTTCTGTGTAACAATCTGATTATTCTTTGGTGTCCTGTTTTATGTTGAAGTGTTCACTCCCCCTTGTTATATGTCTAGTGGTACTTCTTGTCTGTGTCTTTACCCTCTCCCTTCTGATTGTTAATGTGTTCCTCCTGTGTCCATTTACTCTGTCCTTGTGTTTCTCTCGTTCTTATTCCCTCGTTTGGTGTCTGTGTATTTATCCCTGTCTACCCCAGTGTGTTTTGTGGGATTGTCATTCAAGTTACATAGTGTCCTGCTCGTGTCCTGCTCGTGTCCTGCTCGTGTCCTGCTCGGTTTGTGTTGTTTTGTTACTTTGTATTTTGTTTGCTTCGGCGTTGTTTTCAATAAAGCTCGTGTTTTTGTTAAAGTCATCGTCCAGTGTACTGCATTTGGGATCCTCACCTACACCGCACCGTGACATTCTGGTTGAACAGTGCATGGCAGGGCCCGCTGTGCCATCCTGGCATCGGATTGGCTTCGCAGTCGTTACCATTGAGTCCACATATAGAGGAAGCTGTACATTTAAAGTGTGTACGTTCATCAGTCAGTGGTTTTTAATTCTCATTGTGTGTCCTCACTTCAGTGTTCATATGTCAATGTTTGCGTTCATGCGTGTGGACGTGTAGGTGTATGATAGACTATAGATTGACGTGTTTTCTTATTTGCAGATGTGTGTCAAGGAGAAAGAGAAGAAAGAAGTAGATACGACTAAATGAAGAGATGAAAACAGGATAATGTAAGATGTATGAGGCAGTTAGAAAAAAAAGCTGTTTGACAGTTGTAGACGGAAAAACAGTTGCCTCAGAGTGTTGTACAACGTTTCCCAACAAAACAGTTTGAGTGTGTTGACATCCATGTTGGTGTTAGTCTTGACTTTTTCTTGGTGTTGTTATGAAACTATTTGTTTTTTTCAAATCACTTTACAACTTAGTACTTAATGAAGTTTATTTTATATCAGAGATCATTAATTAAGGCCAAATCTTTGACATTGTTAGTTTGTGGTATAGCAATCCCAAAACCCACTGACTATAGCATTAGTTTAGACCAGGGGTGTCCAAACTTTTTTCACTGAGGGCCACATACAGAAAAATATACGAAGGGCTGGGCCACTCATGCTTTTGAGGTATATTGCCTAAAAAAAAAAATCAACTGGGAGGGAATGAGGGGAAATGGGGATGGATATATCTCAAGCTTGTTAAACAAATAGGTTATTGGGCTTGTTAACACATCAACTAACGTTAGTTAGAAAATGTTTGGTTCCCAATCTGCTTTTGTTCAGAGTTAACAGAAAATGTTTGCTCACATATTTGAGTGGGGAAGTGCGCAACATTAAAGTTGCGTAGTTGTGTCTCAAAGAGACGGAGCTTCACACAGAATGATTTCATGCGCGCAGTAGGTTCTTGTTCAGTGTTGAGATGACCAGTAAGATCAACTAAAAATGCCAGGTCTGCCAAACATGGAGGGTCACTCAGCTCATGAAGAGGTCGGTCCTTCTCTTTCAAAAACAGGTCGGTTTCTGATATCAGGGAATAAAACTGCTGCAGCACGGAGCCGCGACTCAGCCAGCGCACATCAGAACTGTGGAGTGCGTCCCCGTATTCAGCATCGACATCACAGGAAAGCTTTAAATTATCTGTGGTTAAGTCCTTGTGATCGAATTATGATGTTACCTTTAGACTCCTAAGACCAAGCAGCTCTTCCGTAATGCAAAAGTTATCGTCAACTCCCCGCAAAAAAAATGAACAGCTGTGCGGTGTCTGTCACATCTGTGCTCTCATCACATGCAATCGAGTAAAAATCTAAAGCACAATTTTATTTGACACTTGATGTTTTAAGTTAGCTGACAAGTCAAAACTGTGTTTCTGTGTTAGAACTAAGAAGTACAATACATTCAAGTGCAAGTTTCTATCTGGGCCTTATTCCATTATACTTTTACAGTTTACTTTTATACCGCGGGCCGTAGTTTGGACACCCCTGGTTTAGACTATTGGGGACAATATTTCCGGGATTCCGGAGTAGTCAGCGTATATCTGTTTATCTGTATCCGTATATCTCTTACGTGCCCCGTTAAATTGTTAAGAGACGACGTCTACGACCGGATTGTTTCACAAGTAGCCAGTTTATAAGCTCATAAAAAGCTCAATTATTGTCACTAGATAGCTCATGTGTTCAGAGAACATTTCGGCCAATGTGTTCCGCCTCTTCTGATCTCCACTCGTTTACCTGCATGCAACCAAAGCCCGCTCAAACGTAATTAGTCATACTATTCAGTTTATAGATTAGTGGGGTAGAAGCCCAGTTTCCCTTGGAATTGCATCCATATTGGAGATTTCTCACCTCACCATTTATATCCAGCGCAGAAAGTAGTGTGTGCCAGAAGTTAAGTGTGTGGTCGGTGGATGGGAATGAATGGAGTTTGTATCTCATTACAGACCTGCAATTAACCATTTGCTTTTTCTATTAGTCTAACTACAATCTTTCCCTAACCAAATGTCTTGCTTAACCCTTGTTATTGTCTTGTTATTTGGAAAATAGGGAAATCAGACACAAACAAACATTTGAGGCAAAAATAATGTCTGCTGTCAAGCATCATCTGCTGCGTCTCTCCTCTTCATTTTATTGTCTCCATCGATCACACACACACACACACACACACACACACACACACACACACACACACACACACACACACAGACACACGCAGTGAGAGTGTTGCGGTGTCACAACATCTGTTTCTCATGCAGCTTTGTACTCGCAGCCAGGCAGCCAGAGAGAGCCAGGCCTGGTGGCTCTTATTTAGGCTCTGGACACTACCGACTCCCTCCGCAGGTCTCTGAGATTAATTTTAGTTTTAAGCTGCTCTAATGTGGCTGAGGATTCATTTTACACAGCCTCTTTTCTCTTTCCGCCCTACCACACTCTCTTTCATCCCAATCCTGACCCGAGTTGTGTGTCGTCCAGCTTCAGGCTGATGCTGTTGTAACGTCTCAGCCTGGATTTCTACCATATAAGTACGTTCTCACTTTCTTTTGCGCTCATTTCCACTCTGATTTATATTATTCCTATTTCAGGCCTCCATGTAAACAACCCCATGTAATGAAATTCTCGATCTTTCAGCTTCACACTGTGATGTTGCTTACCAAATGATGTGGGTTGTTTACATGTGATTGAACTTGAAGTGTTTATATCTGGTTAGCTGTGTGTGTGTGTGTGTGTGTGTGTGTGTGTGTGTGTGTGCGGTGTAGTGAGTGTGGGCGCTGTGATGCGCTGACCTCTCGTAGGCTGCGAGATGAGCTTGTTAATTAGTGCGATGCTTTAACAGCGGTGTAACCAGCTGCATTCAGTGGTTTGTCACATCTGCCCAGTCATCAGCGCGCACACACTATTTCAGTTGAGAAATTGCGTCAGTAAAGTTTTAATAAAGCTTAGTGATGTCTTAATAAAGCCTGCTGCCAATGTTCAATGTGTAATGTTTTAATTGAAGTGTCAATCACTTATGTGTGTTCTGCTTATTATCTTTAATGTCTCGTCATCAAAGTGTGAGCGCGGTCATGTTATCCATCATAATTAACAACTGACTCATTTCTATTCCATTTTCTGGATGTTCTCAAAAGAAGTTACATCTTTTCATGTTCCTCTTTCCCTCAGTGTCTCACTGTAGAAACGCAGAGGACTGTCTTATGTTAGACTCCCGAGCCTTAAACTCCCCTCACACCCTCGCCGCTCTCACACGCTTCACATAACGACATCTCTCATGAATGTTTTACTAGGTCAGCTCCTGAAGAAGTAGCATTTTCTTTCACCGTCAACATCCCTCCCTTCTCTCTGTCCATCTCTCTCTCTCGGTCTACACCTCCCATTCATGGCCCTTTTCTGACTTTGTTTGTATTATTTGCTGAGGCAGTACTAATCCTCTGCTTGTCCCTCGCCTCTCTGCTCTGTATTTTTAGATTCTCTCCGTTTCTCTCTCTGTCTGAAAAGTGTTTATGCACTCACAGGGTAGTGTGGCAGAGCCTTGAGTACCCTAATCGTAATGTGATTACATGCCAACTGAGTTGCTGGAGATGATACTGAAGGAAAATCCTTTATTTATTTTTTACAACCTGGGTCTTATTTTTGTGTAGTTATTGCTATCATTTATACCACTTTAGTTACAAACATGGAGTCCAATAAGTCAAGACACGTGAGCAGTTTTATTTCACTTATTTGAGAAATAAAAGCAAATATGGAAAACTAGCACACTTTGGTGTTTGTTCATATAAATCGAAATATAACATTTTCATTTGTGAGCTTCGGAGGTGCTGGGTTTTGTTGCTTGTTACCTTTTGATACTTACAAAGCCGGTCTTTATGGGAAAAGGGATAAAGTGTAATGAAGGGTTTTGTTTCAAGCTAGTCCTATACGTGTCGACACGGGTGTAAGTATGTGTATATTTTGAAATAAAGACTTTTGTAATTTAAGTCATGTGCTTTGTTTGGAGATTTCCTAACAGGTTTCCTACAATCACTCATACAGTAGGCTGAAAGGTTGAATATATGATGACAAGATAAAGAAGTCTGTTGATCCTCCAAACTCAAACTCTTGATCCTGGTATTTGAATCGCAGACCGATGTATAAGTGTGTTGTTGTGCTTTTGTGTCCATGCCTGTGGATGTGTGGTTGGGAGTGGAGTGTGTGTTACGCCACATCCAAGTGAATCACATTTTTGCAGTTGTACATGCTTGTTGCGGTTCCTGGCGCTGTTTTTGTCACTGCTTTGTGTAGTTATGTTGCTCAGCCATCCTAACTTATCATTATAATCTAAAATACTATATGGGGGAATTCCTAAGCTTTCCGCTAGGAATCTCGCTGCCGCATTTGTCTGGTATGCTGAAAATTCATTTCCCTAAAGGAGGAGAATTATAGACATCTCAAACGAGTGTCTATTTTTATGAGGCCTGTGACGGGAATACTTTGTGTACCTTCAGCAGGAGTATCTGCTGAAAATTACATTAAGTGTTCCAGGTTGGTTATCTTAAATGAGCACTCGGGAACGCTGCATATAATTAAGGGGAATTTTCAGGATAATTGTCATCTAAGTGCTTTGGTGAACCCACCATACGTGATTAAACTTTGCATTTGAGCAATTTACTGTGACAAGTTAGACAACAACTTACTGTGTGACATAAAATGTTGCTAATGGCTCTCATGTTTTTCATTTCTACTCTTTCTCGGGAGCCATAATGAGTAGAATTGTCTGGGCTAAGACAGACCAAAAGGGGATAATTATTCTTCTGCTTTTCCTTACAGCAGTCTGAAAATGACAGAGCACACATAGTGTATTGTTACTTTGTCACTAAATCAACCGTTGCCCCTTAACAATGAGACCACACGCACTGCACCACCCCTTACATCTGAGCTCAGTTATTAGATAACGACCTTTCCCAGGTAGATCTATCACAGTCCACCTGAATGTCTCTCCAGGCTGAATGAATGAAACAACAGTTCTTGGACAGAGAGAAAGAGGGAGAGCATTGTAGCTCTGTAACTTGGGCTTTTTGTGATAGCATGCATAGAGGTTAATACATCCATTATGGGCCAGACCTGTGCTTGTCTAAGCCTGTCCCATATGCAAGGTGGCAATTAGGTTGTGTGTGACTCCCCTATTCCCCCGACAGAGGCCGGTGGAAGGGGAGGAGAATGCAATCATTGTGTAGTCAATTAAACCAGAGGAAGGTTCTGCCTGGATTTGCCCATTGTCAGGACAGGATGTGGGAGGGGCTGCGGTGGCCAGGTCTGGTATCACCGGGCCACCTGATCCAGGGGCTTGCCTGGGTCACCCCTCACCTCCCACCCCCCTTTTTGCGGCTCTGAGCAGCAGTGATGCAAACAGAAGAGCCTCTGTGCTGGAGTTGCAGAGAGACTTCTGGTTAGTGTTGCTGCTGCTGGGAACACTGTTCACAAAAAGAGTTCTAGTGGAACCTCTGAGATTCACAAATACAGTGAAGCACATCTCTGTAACATAGTACCGGGTAGACCTTCCTTTTTAGTTCCCATATATATGATATTATTTATTTTTACACACGGGACACGAACACTGGTCTCCTTGGTGAAAGACCGGTGTTTGACCTATCCACACTGCCAATCCTGCTACACGGACATCCGCAGACTTATTAGAAACATATCTTTTGTTCTTCAAAAACAAACGTAATCCGGAACAAAACAAGTTTCCCTCGAAATCTAATAGACAATACAGTTTAGTTGTATGGGAACATGATTTTGAGGACTCAGAGAGAAACTGTATTTATCCTCAGTCAGGAGCAGGCTCAAGTAACAGCTGTCCTCACAGTGGACGTGTGGGCAGGTGGTGAGTCTAACAACTAAAGTATTAGATGAAAATACCATATTGTCTCTGATTCTGCATAGTCTACAGCCAGCTCCTTCTATGTGTTAGTTTGTTTATACAGCAGATAAATGAGAAAAAAAGGTGTTTATCTTTCTCCCAAAGCCAACTTCAACTCTGCTTTTTATACAGCGAACTTGCAGAATATAAATTGTTACCAAGTCATTTCTAGCAAATTAACAAAACTAAGAGTCTACAGCCACGCAAGCAGCTTTGTGATTTAGGCACAGCGGTGCTGTCGGTGCTAAATGCTAATTTCAACATGCTCACTTTGACAATGCTAACATGCAGATGCTGGTCAGGCTCAGCAGGCTGTTCTATGCTAACATTCTAATTAGCTGAGACTGATGAGACTCGACAAGAAAAGTTAAGCCATGACAATTCATCCTGGGGGTGGCATGAATGTGGCAATCCATCCAAAAGTTGTCAAGATATTCCACCTAAAACCACAACCTCAACTTATTGGCGCTAGAGGAAAAGTCAAGGCATCATCAAAGTCATCAACGTGTGGAACCATGAATAAACACAATCCATGTACTGTAGTAGATGTTGATATTGTATTTTAAGTGAAAACTTTGACCTGCTGGTGGTAGATGAAAAGTCATTAGGATTCATCCTTTGGGCACCTTCCTTTAAATATCTGTACCAAGTTTCATGGCAATGTATCCAGCAGTTCTCGAGGCATTTGACTAAAAAAAACAAAAATGTCATCTGGCTAGTAGCGGGAGGAAAAGTCAGTTGATCACTGTTGTCAGGAGGCTTGATGCTCTGAGATCCACGAATGGTTGTACAAGATTTCATGGCATTCCATCCGATAGTTGTGGTGGAGCAAGTGGCCTACAACGTGACGTCTAGAGGAATGCTGCTAGTGAGTAATCCTAATGCTATACAGTGTAATAGCCATGCAAAAAAAAAATGTTTTGTTATCGGATTACATTGCATTGTAAGATGTTATTGTTATTGTGCCCCCCTTGTGAGGTATATGCACAAGAATGAACAATGCACCAACAACCTATCATCATTAAACGATGATGAATTAGGGCACAGTCTGCAGTGACATTAAAGGTCACATTACAAAATGCAGTCGTGAAACGATGATGCATGGACAGTGCCTCATGATACGCTGTATGAGCAGTGATAGTGAAGAGAATATCTTGCCTCTCGCTACTGTTTCCTTTGCTTTCTTCTCTTAGTGCTCTAGAAAATGTGCTGTAATGTATCTTTAGAGCGATGTCTTTTATAGATAATGAACAGAAATGTGTCAGAAATGTATTCTCGGTTCTAGTGTGAAGACATCCCAAGTCTCCACCTTATTCCTTTCACATACAAATTAACTGTATTTACCCTCAAGTGCGCTGGACTTGTTCTCTCCCACTTAGCTCCTACACAAGGATAAATGCAACCCCTGGAACTGTTTTTCCAGCGGTTTCACCACTTCCTCCTTCACCGCCATCACCCACTCATGACCACAATGACATCTCTCAGCCACCACTTAGCCTCTGATAGATGGTTTCTATTTAGGAAACGGCATCTGACCGCAAACCACCGAGCACAACAAGACTGTTGACAGGTCTAAATAGAAGAGTTCGGCTGTGGGAGAAGCAAAGGAGCACAAACATCCATGCCTCGATTTGGGGGCCTCGTCTGCAAAATAGCTTTCTGGAAAGACTTTTTTTAATTGCTTTGTTTGGTCGGGGTATCGGAGTTTTGGAGTTTTATGTAGTTTCACTCGGTGGTATGCAATCCATTTTGGGACATTGAAAATAAGTGACAGCCCGCTAAAATTGAGCTGTTCCCTCTCTGAGCTGAATGTAGTGATGGATGAACTGCGGGAGCTTTTAGCCCTGAAGAGAACAGGTTGTTATGACTACCCCGAAGCTTCTCATGTAATTAATAAACACAGTCATTAGGGAGCTAAAAGCAAAAGACAGTGTTACTAAATCAAATGGTAGTCATCAGTCATGCGCTGCTGGAATATGGCATTTTAACAATCCTCACATCAGACTAATTAGAGAAAAGTCGTCAGAGATAATCAAATATAAACGACAGCCTCTGCGGGTGTGTGTGTGTGTGTGTGTGTGTGTGTGTGTGTGTGTGTGTGCACATGTTTGCATCTGACAGTCTGCATCTGCTTGTGTGGTGTGTCCACATTCAGTTTACTGCAAGTAAACACAGATGGTGAAGGAAGTGACTGGGCAGCAGTCACGCTGTCCTTCAGGAATTTGAATTTAGAAGGGGGGAGATGAGAGGAGGAAAGAGTGGGAAAGTGATGGAGATGTGTTTGTGGATGCATGCCTGACTAGTTTATAGCCAGGGCACACACTGCCTGAGGAAGGGCAGAGAGAGATGGGAATATTACTTTGGGATTGGTAAAGATTGCTAACAGCGAAGGCCGCACAATAAACACGAATTTCATTAAAATCTAAGTATGGACGAGTAGTGCAATATCGAAATCACACGAGTTATAATATTTAATAAAGGCCAAGTATTTATTCAAAAATGAAGTATCGTGGTGCTGCAGAGATGTTCCGGCCTACAAGTCACAACATCACAGCATGATCATTCTAATATATTTTTCAATGAAAATGGAAAGAAATGACGCAAAAATCATAATTCTCTCCAATATTGTGAATCATATTGCAATTATAATATCAGTCAAAAATAATCCCAATTAGGTATTTTGTCCAACGTGTTAATATTAAACATGGGTTTATAGAGTATGTATGTGAGATGGAATGTGTTTATGTGTGTGTGTCAGTGTGTTTGTGCATGTTTCTTATCTTTGGGTCAACATAATAGGATTGTTTTGGGTGAGCCCCCCCCATGCACGCACACACACACACACACACACACACACACAGATAAGATAATGGATGTCCACAATGCTTACTCACAATCCAATTAACTTCTTTTGGCTCAAACCATAAAGAAACCTTCCATGTCCAGCTGAGGTGTGTGTGTGTGTGTGTGTGTGTGTGTGTGTGTGTGTGTGTGTGTGTGTGTGTGTGTGTGTGTGTGTGTGTGTGTGTGTGTGTGTGTGTGTGTGTGTGTGGGGAGTGCTTTGCTGTGAGATCTGGGTAAAAGTGTGTGTTGGCAGTGGGTTTGCAAAATTAATGCTTCCCAGGAATTAACATAATTTGCTGTAATGGGTGTTTGCTGTTCAGCAACTACTTAGTGATAATCAAATAAATTTTAACGGCCTGTAGTGCAGGCTAACTCGGAGGACGGACCTTCGTGCAGAGTCTCTCAGTAAAGATTCTCAGTTTACGGATGATTTATAACATTTTGGCAGGTATTTCAGTCTTTTCCTCCTCAGCATTCAATCTGCCAATTTCCACTCTGGGAATCTGCTTTGAATTTCATCCCAAGAGGAGAACAGGATTGTATTTTCCCCCTGGTCATAGATTTCTTGTAGCCTTTTATAACCTCAAATTTATTTTATGACTAAGCAAAAACATGCAGCCGTCCTAGAAACACAGCATTGCTCCAGCTTTTAAGACCTTGTATGTGTTCGAACTTGGCAGAATCCACCCTTTTATTTACCCGACAGTGAAGTGCAGCGCACAATCACAGGGAATTCAGACTGAGTGTAGCTGCTTTCTGTATCTTTCCCCAAATCCTCCTAAGTCTGAGTGGAGAGACTACTTTTCGCAAGCCCTGCAGTTTCTGCAGTTTACTGACACACTCAGACTGGGATTCTTTTCTTCCCTCCTCTCATCAGCTTCAGCTTACATGTCATGCTGAATACCAAGGCTTGTTACTCACTCCCTGTGAGATGGAGACTCATGGTAATGCCCATTGATTTTGTGTGCAGGCAGAAACAAAAACTTATACACACAGTCACATACAGGGAAAGCTCTTAAAATCCCTATTGATCCCAACAAGCGCAGCGCTATTCAGTTAGTTTTTATTATGGAAGTGATGTCGGCCTTTGCGGCATTTGTTGATCTTTTGGTGCCTCTGTAAGAGCAGAAGTGTCAAGGTGGATGCCGTCTTCTACTTTTTCCCACATTATGTAGTGTGAATCTAGCTTCCCCCCCCCCCCCCCCCACCCCTATATACTCCTCGCTCCTTCTCTCACGACTTCTGGAGCTGTGAGGGATAAAGACAACTGGCGAAGGCTTTCTGGAGGAATTTCCTGCTGGAATAGATTGTAGAGGGACTGTGCCTCTCTGTTCGTGCGCATTAGTGCCTTCTTCTACATTATGAATGCTCTTTGTGACACTTAAGTGTGGTCGGGTGTAATATTTGCGGCAATAACAATCCACAGCATTCCTGCATTCCCACTGAATCTTTACGGCTCATTTTTATGGTGGATTGCTTGGTGAGGATGTTCAGTGTTGTATAGCTGTCAAATTTTTTGCAGACATTTTTGGAACAGGTGGTTGGCCTTAAAAAAAAAACTACTGTTCAAGATACAACATGAGTGTTTATGAAAAATAAATACTGCAGGAGAGAATCACATGCTGTCAGTATGCAGTGTCAACACTCACTTTTGAAGCTTATTGTTCTAAACATCCCCGAGCTTGCGCATTTCGACATCTAATCGCTGTTGACCCAAGAATACCCTTGATGTTTGTGTATGTTCTGCATAATTCATAGTTCGTATTCTGTGCAAAGCGCACCCTTGGAAGGATTGCCTCAGACTCGTGCTATTGAAAGCAGTTAATCCTCTGTGGATGGATATGTAAATATGACCAAGTGTGTTGCTCCTGATTGTTGAGGATAAACCGCTGCGTGTTTGTTGTGTGTGACGATGTGGGAGAGAGGGGAGAGACAAACCATAAGCATAAAGACCAGTCCCATCTTCAAGTAGATAATCTCTTTAGTGGCATTACATACATGAAAACAGCAGTATTGTCCCAGTATATAAACTTACAGTAAATGTACATCCCTGCCACGCTGCACACATGTGGGTCATAGTATTTGTGATATGTGGGGGTCTTGTATTCTGCCAAAGCGACACACAGTCCTAAATCAGGTCAATCCAGTTCCTAGCTCGATAAAGGAATCTGTTTTTAAGTTTAAAAAAATGTTTCCTGCCTTCTCATTCTCTTTCCCACCCTCCTTTCTCTCCTTGATTTTACTTGACAAGACATCAACCACTAATATGAATGCTGTGATGCTTCAGAGCCAGGTGATTTTCAGCCTTTTTGAGAAGTAACTCTCTCCGCCTTAATGACACTCTTGGGAATCCAACTCCTCCCAGCCAGCGCCAATCCTCTTTCCTCGCACAAAGTCCATGTTCTCTGCATTTAGCTACGGTACCATCAAAACTGAGAACTGCAGCTGGTCTGATGAAAGTCTGCCAGGCTGGAGAAATGTCACTTTCTGCAACGGAAATGTCCCCTTGTGCCAAGTATTCTCTTCAGATGCCTCCCACCTCTGTGAAACTGTAGTGACTTTATATTCGAGGCCAAGCTCGAAAAATAACTTTTGTGAGATTCTCGATTTTTTTTGTTTCTTCCATCAGGAGATTTTCCTCCATATCCCCTTTTATTTCTCAGAAAAATAACTTATTTTAACAGAAGTACAACAGCCTGAGGGCATTACACTCACACAAATGATAAATCCCCTACGGCAGAGATAGTATGGGAAACAATTACATGTGTTTTAATACAATTAATTGACTAGACACCAACAATATCTAGAATAATGTTTTTTTCTGATGCTGTTATAGCTGCTAAATATACATTTGTAATTGTTATAAAACTACTTAGTATATGCATATATGGAAGTACCTGTGATGTGGAAAGTGTGAAATATTAATTAAACATACTGTATCTATTTTGAAAAGGATGTCAGTTTTCATAACTACACTGACTAAAATAAGCTGTTGTAATATCACCAAAACTGTCGTGAGGTCTATTTTCTGATTATTCTGAGTGAATGAAATGCAATTGAAAAGCGTTTGAATCATTAGACATTTAGTCTATTGATATCAGAAAGCTGCCATTTGTAGCACTTCTTACTTAAAGCCACCAGTGAATACGCTTCTCGAGTAACAAGCACAACAATACAAAACAATATTTTGACGGGGAAAAGTGCTAATGCATTCACTAGATTACGGCTTTGTGAAAATGAAAAAATTTGCAGTGATACTAATAAGATTTTCAGTTATTTTTCATACATGTGCTGCTCGCGACTCAGGGGAGCCCGTTAAGACGATTGTAGGGAAGGGATCCCAAAAGCCCAGAAATAATTCAGCAGCTTTGCATCAGGTCTTTACAGTGATTTTAGGCCTTTAAACTCCACGCTATGGAGCGATGTGCCCAGGGGAACACCGCTAATATGTCACACCAGTCAATTAAGGCCAATGGAGGAAAAAATTCACATTTCAGAAATAGCTCTTATAGTAATGTAGAGCACTGAGACGACGGACGTGAGACTCAGCCTATAGCTGCATCATGGGGGAGTATTTGATACTTCCTACATGTTGACCAGGCAACAGAGATTTCCTTACATTACTGAACACTGACCGATCAGCCCAATGGACTTCACACTGATTCTTTCCCGTAGAGGTTACAGTGTTTTTTGATCAGGCATCTTTTGGAAATAACTTCTCTCCCAAAGCAAAGTGCTTGCTGAACCTTTCCGTACTAAAACGATCGGAGGGAAATTGTGGGCAGGGATTGCGATAAAACTCATGTTCTATTTATAAAGTACTGCACCGTTAATGTGTGTCTTTTTTTGTGTGTGTGCACTAATCCCCCTCCAGGCATTAAAGGGTTTTTAATCAATCATATTTTAGTAAAAGCTTTTAATGTTCATATTTTTATTTTGAAGTTGAGCTCCTGTTTTAGTCCCTGATCTCCAAACTGTCTGTAGTCCTATAGTATTCTGTGTGTTTTATTTCCAGCACCCTGTGTAGTCTGCATGCACAGAGGGTAGTTAGAGAGCAGCAGGGCTTTGCAGAGCCATAAGCCATGGTCTGATCCCTGACATATACAGACAGGGACTCCCAGCCATCTGGCCAGATGAGACGGTTAGAATAGACGCATTCTCTCTCTTTGACTCTCAATCGTGACTCAACATGACTCCACACACACTCACAATTTACGCTAGCTCTGAGGGTTTCTGTAATTTATTCTCAAGGGTTGCCGGAGAGCTCTGGTGGTCACAGATAGTGACCTCGCCCACAGCCATGCAGCTTCCCTTAAAGCCGTACATTTTGATTTCCAAATTCAAGGCCTCAGTTGCCGCCTGCAGGTTTTTTATTACGGTCAGAAAGTCAGACAGCCAAGACAGATTGAAGGAACTGGAGATAATTGGGAGAGAAGGAAAAAGTGAGATTAAGCTGAATGGGATAATTGGAAGATAGAGAAGAATCTTTTAAGAGAAAGTCAGACTACAGGGCCTTTCTTTGTATGAAGTAGCTTTGTAACTACACATTTATACGCAGATAAAGATTTACTTTTTAAGGTGTTTATACACATGGGGAGCATTTCATCCCAGCGTTACAGCCAACAACCGCCGTTGTATGATAGACTAGCATCACTGTTTGCTTTTTATTGTCTATTTGGGCTACTGTCTATTTGTTTGACATTGTTTTTTACCATGAGCACCAACCGGAGGATGCTTGACCTCATATGAATGGTCACCGCTCAATCTGACAGGTGTACAGAGCAAGAAAAAGCATTATCTGTCTGTCGTCTCTTTATACTCTCTGGATACAACTCAAAGATTTATTATTCAAGCATATATATATGTATCAAACTTCTGATTGAAGAGGAACAATGTGGATTCCGTCCTGGACATGGAACAACGGACCAACTCTTCACTCTCGCAAGGATCCTGGAGGGGGCCTGGGAGTACGCCCAACCGGTGTGGATCTGGAGAAGGTGTATGACCGGGTCCCCCGGGTGATACTGTGGGAGGTGCTGCGGGAGTGTGGGGTGAGGGGGTCACTTCTGAGGGCCATCCAATCCCTGTACGCCCAAAGCGAGAGTTGTGTCTGGATACTCAGCAGTAAGTCGAACTCGTTCCCAGTGGATGTTGGCCTCCGCCAGGGCTGCGCTTTATCACCAATCCTGTTCGTGATTTTCATGGCCAGGATATCGAGGCGTAGTCGTGGAGGAGAGGGGTTGCAGTTCGGTGGCCTGAGGATCTCATCGCTGCTCTTTGCAGATGATGTGGTCCTGATGGCGTCATCGGTCTGTGACCTTCAGCAGTCACTGGATCGGTTTGCAGCCGAGTGTGCAGCGGTTGGGATGAGGATCAGCACCTCAAAATCTGAGGCCATGGCTCTCAGCAGGAAACCGGTGGATTGCCTACTCCGGGTAGGGAATGAGCCCTTACCCCAAGTGAAGGAGTTCAAGTACCTCGGGGTCTTGTTTGCGAGTGAGGGGACGATGGAGCGAGAGATTGGCCGGAGAATCGGAGCAGCGGGGGCGGTACTACAGTCGCTTTACCGCACCGTTGTGACGAAAAGAGAGCTGAACCAGAAGGCAAAGCTCTCGATCTACCGGTCGATCTTCGTTCCTATCCTCACCTATGGTCATGAAAGCTGGGTCATGACCGAAAGAACGAGATCACAGGTACAAGCGGCCTGAAATGGGTTTTCTAAGACGGGTGGCGTCTCCCTTAGAGATAGGGTGAGAAGCTCAGCCATCCATGAGAGACTCGGAGTAGAGCCGCTGCTCCTTTACGTTGAAAGGAGCCAGTTGAGGTGGTTCGGGCATCTAGTAAGGATGCTACCTGGGACCCTCCCTAGGGAGGTGTTCCAGGCACGTCCAGCTGGGAGGAGACCCCGGGGAAGACCCAGGACTCGGTGGAGAGATTATATCTCCTCACTGGCCTGGGAACGCCTCAGGATCCCCCAGTCGGAGCTGGAGGATGTGGCCCGGAGAAGGGAAGTTTGGGGTTCCTTACTGGAGCTGCTGCCCCTGCGACCCGACCCCGGATAAGCGGTAGATGGATATATATATATAAGAGATATTACGTTGATTCAAATAATCCGTTTACCTCCTGCCATTAGATGAATTGGATGCTGTTTTTGCTCACTGTTGATGTCTCTACCCACAGTTTAATACAACCACATTCATTTAGAACTGCAAGCGAACATGTGCATTACAGATGTCCAGTAACACTGCGCAGTTACTCAAAGTTAATCCACACCACACCAGCCAATCAGAATGGAGAATTTTCAGTTGCCATCTTTGAAGGACAAGTCCAACATGTATGGTGCATTCCTTCATGGATATAATACCTACTATAACTCATATGCCATCATTTTAATAACTCTTACCTCTAATGCACACCATTAAAGAAAATATATGACTCTCAAGGGCGCCCTACTCTGATATATTATCAATCCATAGATATTTGCACCTCTATACTTACACATACTGAATACTTCATGCTGCAGAAAGGTGATAATCTTGCTCAGTCTTCATATCAATTCCACACTCACCAGGCTCATGAGTATTTAATAACTTTGAAATTGAAGCACAGACTCAGGCCATCATTCGTCTTATTCAAGTCAAGTCTTTTTCCCAGCATTCTTATAATGATAGTGCGCACACTGCTTCCCACACATGCAGATAACTTGTCTTTCCCTCCTGGCGACGCCTCAGCCTGTGTGTTGAAAATAGCTGAGGCTAGAAGACTTGTGAAATTCAATTTAGACAGCTACCTTGGGGCCCTGGGACGGTTCTTAGATCCCTCTCCGATACTGGAGGAAGCAAATAAGCGTAGAGGAACATAAAGAGGACTCAGCAGACACAGAGTCAGGAATACACACAAAATGTATACATACACTCACAGTACACAAATACAAGCGCACGTACACATGCACAGCCTTGACAGTCTTCGCTTGTGCTCTCTCTGATACTTCTGCATGTAGTGCTGCTGACAGATAAGCATCCTCTGACACAAATCACCAGGCAGAAGAGGTTTTTATCTCACAATCTTTTATCCGGTCCTCCATCCTTCCACCTGTCTGTCACCTTGAGAGGTGTTGTGAGTACTCTACAAGGTGCCATTTACCCAAGAGTGTCCTAAGTATATCGCACTAATCACTTCTCCAAAACTTTCACAAACAAAAAACGACTTCCACAGTAGAAAAGGCATACCATGGTGTCCTTTCCTAGTGTCGAGATGGAGGGAAAATGATATATACTTTGGTGAAATTAGTTTTTTAAACATTAATGGTTGGGGAGAGAAGAGCAAGAGAAGGAATGATAGAGACATGGACAAGGGCACAGTAAAGGAATAAGTGGAATAAAGGAGAGAAGCTGCTGGATGCTTGATAATTGGTGTTACGTGTACCTGGCGACAGGTAATTCATTTTGGCTGCTCAGTAACCAAACTGAGGTTAGAAAAATCTAAGCAGAGTTTGATATTATTGAATCTCCTCTTATCCTTTTTTCTCATCCTACATTGTAAACCAGATTTGGAATCGTAAACTGCATGCAGATCTTTTTTTATTAGTTATTCTCTTCTTGTAGTCATATGACTTTTTACTGGTACGCTTTGATCATCCTCATCTTGTTGAGAGGATGCAATAACTACTTCAATCAGGAGAGACAAGTAAATGAAGTAAAGATAATTCTTTATTATGACGCATGAAATGCGATAATAAAGTCTTGACAGCAAGTCTTTGGCGATGAGACTCTACGGGGAGATTTGTAA
This sequence comes from Cottoperca gobio, assembly GCF_900634415.1. Classification (NCBI taxonomy): domain Eukaryota; kingdom Metazoa; phylum Chordata; class Actinopteri; order Perciformes; family Bovichtidae; genus Cottoperca; species Cottoperca gobio. Next base: position 11,115,632 of record NC_041362.1, on the reverse strand, counting down.
TCGAGGGGCGTCTGCCCGTCGCAGCATAAAGATAAATCCCCCCCCCCTCCTGGAGTCCGGACACTGCCGGCTGATGAATCTGTGAAGACTGATCGTGATGGGGAGATGGAGGTGCGCGTAACAGCAGCATGAACATACTAAAGACAGAGAGAGAATCTTATTCAAAAAGAGACAGCAGCAAGATGATAGGCTAACAATGGAGGTATGTCGCTGTGCTATTGGATAGATGAGAACATTATGGGGTTTCTTTTAGAAAGTTCAGAGGGTGTCGTAACCTGTACAGTCTGTAAAGCACACTGAGACAAATGTATAATTTGTGATATTGGACTATATAAATAAATTTGATTTGATGAGAACAGCTGATATCCGATTGACAATAACAGCAGGAATTTCTGAGTGAGCGTGCGTGAGAAGAGTGAATGGCAGGATGTATGAGAAATAAACTACATGCATTCAAAAGAATAGTCTTCCTGACTTACTGCTACAGCTTCATTGCTTGTTATGGCTCAGAACAATTTAAAGCCCAAAGATGCTTAAAACACACTTGCAACTCACTGTCTTGGAATTACATCCACGTACTTCGTATGGTTGACGAGATGAGAGCACACTGGTGATGTTCATTTGTTTGTGGGGAAAGACAAAAAGAAAAAATACTCATCAGAGTTCAAAAAGCTTTAAATTACTTACAGTCAGTTCCTTCTCCAAGTCCACCTGATGAATTTAAATCCAATATCCACTTTGTTTTAGCTCCTTTATTTTACATTCAAGATCTTTTCATTTTTATGTGTGCATGTGTTGCAGTTGCTTTTACCCAGATCTCGCAGCAAAGCACTCCCCATACACACACACACACACACACACACACACAAACACAGGGGCCAGACGGAGACAAAGACGCCTGTCAGTGAGGGGCTGAAATCTGCTGTGGATTACCAATAGATGACAGATCTCCCGTGCACCCTGTCTGTCTCTGTCTGTCTCCTTCTTTCCTTCTCTGTGATGGATCAGTAGCAGGATGCCATTACAGCAGTAGGTCAATGGGGAGTATGTACTGTATGATTACTCACTATGTGCTGTCCCACCGTCATTTAATTCCAAAAGGTGAAATAAAAGTGGTTCGCGTGTTGATTGTCTCTCACCGGGTTTGTCTCTGCTGTCCTCGCTCTGTCACCACCACGTATCCTCGGTTTGGTTGTGTGTGTGTGTGTGTGTGTGTGTGTGTGTGTGTGTGTGTGTGTGTGTGTGTGTGTGTGTGTGTGTGTGTGTGTGTGTGTGTGAGTATGTGTGTTTGAGTGTGTGAGAGACAGAGTAAGAAAAGAGGAGTGTGTATCAAGAGTCTGGGCCACAGCTGTTGTTGTGTGGGCCCCTCCTTCTCCCATCCCTCTAATATAACCCTCCACTGTGCAGGTCTAAGCACATGAATGAGCCTTAAAACTGCAGAGTCAGCACTAACTGAGTCAGCTTCATCACTTACACACACACACACACACACACACACACACACACACACACACACACACACACACACACTGCTGCACTACAGTACATTTGCTGTAGCCTAATCACACTTCATATAAAGATCCTCTTATTATCAAGGACACTCACTCATAAAGGGTGTGGGTGTGTGTGTGTGTGTGGTGTGTGTGTGTCTGTCTGTCTGTCTGTTTGTATTTGAGAGTGTGTGTTCTTGCTTTATAGCTTTTCACATCAAAAACCTGCAGTTCCCTTACATTCAAAGTTCTAAGCTTCCTCCCCGACAGGAAATGGCATTACATATCTTGGTGACCATGGCAACCAAAGCTTGTAATGCGTGCCAGTCAGGTTTACGTTACACACTCTCAAAGCAGAAAGTGAAATTGGGAAAGAAGAAAGAAAATCATATATTGTGTAAGAGCTTGGAAGAAAGGCGTCATTATATTATTGCTGTATTGACGTCTTTGTCTCTTTATTTCTTACTGACTCTCTTCACAGAGCAGCTTATTAAACAAGCTGCTTTATGTACAAACCTTAAGAAAAGCCTTCCCTTTCACATCTCATTGTTCAAACTTTGCATGTCTTTGTGCCGCTGAGCCTTTTTAGCAGCGCTGATTACGTACCCATGATAAGGTCCCTTGATAACATTTGACTGATAACAAGTGCTCCGGATCGTAAGGTCACCTTTTAAAAGCAAACGCTCGTGCTACCTTTTATTCCACCCCCTCTTCATCTACACAGTATCTTCTATCCCTTGCTCTGCATCCTGAAAATATAATGACCATTAGTCCCCTCCTTGCGCTCTGGGTGAGAAGGGATCACAATAGCAGCAATTGATTCATGGGTAAATGGCTGCTTCCTTGACATGTAAAAGAACAGGAGGACAGGTACAGAGAGCAGGGGGACGGGAAAACAATGCAGCCGAAGTAAAATCCACACTAATGGAGTGGAGGAGGGGAGTAAAGATAAAGCGGGGGGGGGGGGGGGTAGCGTGTGTGTGTGTGTGTGTGTGTGTGTGTGTGTGTGTGTGTGTGTGTGTGTGTGTGTGTGTGTGTGTGTGTGAGAGAGGTTTAGCTGACTGTGTGCAAGCGGAGCAGGTTAATGTCAGGTGTGTTTGCATGTTAGAAAGAGTTAGCAAGTGTGGGAATGTGGAGAGATTAGAGACTGACACAAAGAGGCTTCTAGCCGTTCCTGACACAGATACATGGTTTGGTTGGCAGGGATTCACATCTCCTGGGTGTCTGTGTGTGTGTGTGTCTGACTCTGGGTGTCTGTATGTGTGTATCTGTCTGTGTGTGTCTGTCTGTGTGTGTCTGTATGTGTGTGTCTGTCTGTGTGTGTCTGTCTGTGTGTGTCTGTCTGTGTGTTTCTGTATGTGTGTGTCTGTCTGTGTGTGTCTGTCTGTGTGTATCTGTCTGTGTGTGTCTGTCTGTGTGTGTCTGTATGTGTGTGTGTCTGTATGTGTGTATCTGTCTCTGTGTGTCTGTCTGTTTGTGTCTGTATGTGTGTGTCTGTGTATCTGTCTGTGTGTGTCTGTCTCTGTGTATCTGTCTCTGTGTGTCTGTCTGTGCGTGTCTGTATGTGTGTGTCTGTCTGTGTGTGTCTGTCTCTGTGTGTCTGTATGTGTGTGTCTGTCTCTGTGTATATGTCTGTGTGTGTCTGTATGTGTGTGTCTGTATGTGTGTCTATGTGTATCTGTCTGTGTGTGTCTGTATGTGTGTGTCTGTATGTGTGTGTCTGTATGTGTGTGTCTGTCTCTGTGTATCTGTCTATGTGTGTCTGTATGTGTGTGTCTGTATGTGTGTGTCTGTATGTGTGTGTCTGTATGTGTGTGTCTGTCTCTGTGTATCTGTCTGTGTGTGTGTCTGTGTGTGTCTGTCTGTGTGTGTCTGTATGTGTGTCTATGTGTATCTGTCTGTGTGTGTCTGTATGTGTGTGTCTGTATGTGTGTGTCTGTATGTGTGTGTCTGTCTCTGTGTATCTGTCTATGTGTGTCTGTATGTGTGTGTCTGTCTGTGTGTGTTTGTTGGGAGGAACTGCAGGATGAGAGCAAGAATCTCATCCAGCTTCCCTTCATCAGTCGTGTCCACGTAGGCGTTGGTGTCATGCGACATCTTCTGTCCTAGAAAGCGATGCAGACGCAGGAGACGGAAAGCCAATGAAAGCTGAGGAGCAGAAATGTCTCAAATCAAAATAATTGTAACAATAAACCTTCTTTATATATGCACTTTTTTAACCAAAGTTACAAAATGCCTTACAAGATAAAAAGACAAACAATTCTAAAAATAATTTTAAATAGAGCAAAGAAGCTAAAAGAGAAAAAACAACAGCAAAATAAAACAGCCAAAAGATCTTTTTCAGATTAGGGTGGATATAAATATAGAAATGTCCACTCTTATCATGTTTCCTTTTTTTACTCTTATCTAAACTGTTTTTTATGTAACGAGAAATAAAATCACATTAAAAAGAAATGGATTGCTTTGACTAAAAGATGTTATGTTTAATGTTTTATTACCCTTCTCTTTCAGGCAGACCCGAGATCAGGAAACCCCTCCAGACTTCTTCTACTTCTCCGACTTTGAGAGGCACAACGCTGAGATAGCAGCTTTTCACTTGGACAGGTGCGTTACATAATCTTTTCTTTTCCTTAAAAAACCCTGAGATGTCTTTGTGACTCATCTGTTTTCTGTCCGAGTGCATTTTAAAATCATCCTTCACGGCCTGTTCCAGGAAGAATGGCAGGTCGCACTTGTCCATTCATACAGACAACTACACTTCTACCCATTTATAAACCGGAGGTGTGCCTTAATGGACTTAAAATGGGAAAATCTAAATGGGATTTGGTACATGAGGGATTAGATAACACACCGAGCGCTGGGATCATCTCCTTCACTTGCAGCGGAGTACATTGATTTCCACATGATCCTTTTACTCTACAGACTTCAGCTGACAAGGTAAAAAAAACAAAAAAAACTTCTCAACAGAGCAACACTAAGAAGAGTAAAACATGATAGTTTTGGGATTCTGGGGGAGGATGATTAATGGTGCGCAGGTCATCTTGAGGACCGCTGAGGGTGCGGTAATTACTTCACACATGCTCACACAAACACACACACTCTCGCTCTCTGTTAGATGAGGTCAGCGACATGTGTTTGCGTGGGCAGGAAGATGGAGCCAAACAGGAAATCACAGACATGCCATTTCCACCGGGACATGGTTTTAGATCAGAGGGGGGGGGGGGGTGCTTCTGTTATCCCTTAAGAGCAGTTTGTTTTTTGGCTTGCATGCACCATGCGGGGCTGCCGAAGAATTATAGACCAGTTGCCTGAACACAGCAGCCTCTGGATACCAGTCTGAGCTATTGCTAATTTATGGCTTCATATTAAACCAGAAATGCAGAGACTGAAAGTTTCTTTGTTAACACTTTCTATGAAGATAGTATATAATCTTAAGGATGATCTTGACTAGTTATGAACTAGAGTAACTGTAGTAAGGACTCATAGTATGCTATTATACTCCACGCAGTATCATAAATGATCATTGTATTTGGTAAATAAGGATGACGTAAGTATTGATGCATCTATAATAATGCATGCTTCATCATAACTTTGCATTGTTGGTGCTAAGTTAAGAGTGAGGCATTTTCATGCATTATGAAGATTCTGTGCTGCATCATAAGAGATTATTATGCAGTGACGTCTTACATATTAATCACTTATGATGCAGCAGAAATTATATTCAAGTATAATTCATTATAAGTCTCATCTATAATGATTTATGACATATACAAATGCATTATAATTCACTATAGATGTGGTCTTCATGGAAAGTGTTACCCTTTCTTTAATTTGATTTGTAATGCTACAAGTGTTCTGAATGAAATGTATATCCTGAGGATTTCAGGGAAAAGGCTGCATCACTGCTTTCCAGTAATTACTTCTACATCTCAGGGTTTTTTTATCCTCTGTACTTTAGCATATTCCCAACTGCTTTGAACTCCTTGTGACTCGAGGCTGTGTGATAGTGCAGTGCACACGAATAGATGCTCGAGTGTGATGTACACACATATGCAAACGCACACACAGGTGCTCCTTTGTCACCGGGGCCCGACATGACGGTGCAGTTTGCAGCTCCTGAATGCGTCCCTCTGTAGGCTAGAGTTTCGCCAACTCTGTTCCAGTCAGCCGGTCCGTCTGTGTGTGCGCCCGCTCCCAGGAGACTTATCTTTAGTCTCAAACGGGTCAGGGTCATTTGGATAGCAAATATACAGTGAGGCAGGCTAAACAGTAGCTGAATAGGTATAGTGTTCTGACATAAGAGTGTAAGAGAAGAAGGAGAGAGAGACACAGATGGAGACAGAAAGGGAGCACAAGAGTTTGAGAAAAGTGTAGACTTAACACAAGCATCCAAATATAGTTGGAGGATTATGGGTGTCTTTGTCTGTGTTTTAGTGTGTTGGTGTGACAGGTGGCATCACACAAACACACACACACACACACACACACCTTCTCCGTCCCTGTTTTGTTTGAATGCGGAAGTTGGATGTTAATAAATGAAGCTTTTGATGCCAATCCCAAACGCAGACAGAAAACAGTGTAAGGATGATGAATTATTAAAGAGGTCTTGTACTGACAGCTTGGATTGAAAACCGCTAAATGTTTTTCTGTAAAAGAAAAAAGAAAAAGTATCCTGATGTCTCGATTTTTCTTTGGGCTGTCTTTATTTGGAGAAGAGTTGACATATGTGGAGCACAAGTTGTTCCCTGTTGTTCTGTAGGCATGCAGGTGATTATTAATAGACAGATGATGAGCCGGGACGGTGCAGAATCCAAGAGCACTGGGTCAGAGCGGCTCAAAAAGACGGGGCTCAGGGTTCGTTGCTCTCCTGGTTTGCTGGAGGTACTCTAAATATCTGCACCAACTGGGGCATCATGGGAGAAGGCGCTGGAGGCTGAACATGTTTTTGTAGCTGCATCCGTTCAGGGCAGAGTAAAGTTGAAAACATTGTGTAATACAGTACTAATTTAGACCTGACTTTCCAATCTTCCACTGTGGCAATGTTGAAATTTAAAATATGTAATTATTACCCGTCTCTCTTTCTTTAGGATCCTTGACTTCCGGAGAGTGCCCCCGGTGGCAGGGCGACTTGTCAACATGACGAGGGAGATCAGGGATGCGACGCGTGATAAGAAGCTGTGGAGGACCTTCTTTATCTCACCAGGTAGATCCTCTGCCAGCCTCTGCTGATGATGCAGTTTCTTGGCGGCATCACTCATACTATTTGGGCAGAGCACCTGAACAACACTGGCTTCACTTGTGAGACACTTTAAACAAAGTGGGTTATGTATCTGCAGTTGAGGTTAGTCTGAGTTTGTATGTCCAGGTCTGCTCTTCGAGGCAGCATGTGTGGTGACAAATACAGTCATAGCCAAAAGTCACCACAGGGTGGCGCTGTTAGTCAGCTTATTCTAAAAAGCTCTACAAAGAGGAGAGGAGAAAAAAGCCAGTTAATCAAGACAGTCCTTTCTTTAAAGTTGTTTTTTATGTTGCTGGATTAAATGTATACATTACAGTGATTTGGGGAAACTATAGCCTTAGTCAGAGCAAATGAAAAGTCAAAGTGTCAAATTAATTATTATATGCAAATCAGGTCGCATACATCATGTGTGCTTATGTAGAGATCAGCCTGTAATACAGAGGGAACGAGGAACACTTTGATTGTAATGTGCCATCTTTGCCGGCTCAGCACTCCCTTCCCTGTCTCTGTTAGAAAACATTTGTTTCACTGTCAAGCTCTTTACTCCTCAATGTCTCCATGTCGGCTTCCTCATTCACATTGATTTCAAAATTGTGTTTTCTTCTCTCTCCTCAGCCAATAACGTCTGCTTCTACGGTGAGTGCTCGTACTACTGCTCCACTGAGCACGCTCTGTGTGGTAAACCGGACCAGATCGAAGGCTCGCTGGCAGCCTTCCTGCCGGACCTGAACCTGGCCAAACGCAAGACGTGGAGAAACCCCTGGAGACGCTCCTACCACAAACGCAAGAAAGCAGAGTAAGGAACAACACATTCATGAATCTTTCAATTTGCCTTTTGACATTTGAGTCAGTGTTTCAACTCAGCTGATTACTGTCACTAAATATAGATATAATCATTTTCTATACATATCTGTTTTCTGTGTTCTCAGGTGGGAGGTGGACCAAGATTACTGCGACGAGGTTAAACAGACTCCTCCGTATGACCGAGGCACTCGACTGCTGGACGTCATGGACATGACCATCTTTGACTTCCTAATGGGTAAGAGTAGATGAAACTGGGTGTGACTTCACATATAAACATAGAGCATTTAGAGAGCAATAAATGGCATATTTACTTTTTAATTAACTGCAGTGTCCTCACATTATCTCACCACCTTGCTCTCTCCTTGTCCAGGTAACATGGATCGACATCATTATGAAACTTTTGAGAAGTTTGGAAATGACACCTTCATTATTCACCTGGACAACGGAAGAGGGTAAAAACACTTTCAAAGTGTCTGTCTTAACAAACACTAGATATTTGACCCACAGTAACAAAAATGAATAAATTAACATACAACACCTTGCAATTACTGAGGTATGATTAAATATTATATAAATTGATTGATTGACATCTACTATCCCTCCCTTGTAGGTTTGGAAAACACTCCCATGATGAGCTGTCCATCCTGGTGCCTCTCAGCCAGTGCTGCAGGTCAGACTTAGTTTGTTTTTGAATTTCTTCCTGTCATTTTGATCGGGTTTCTTTGTCCTGTTAGTCAATCAGTCCTTCCTTCAGCCCTTCCAACACTTTAGACCAGAGCAAGATGTCTCCACTACACACTGTGGGAATCCATCTCCAGAGAATGAGTTGTGTACTCGGAGACCTGGCTGCAGCTCCATCAGGCCTCGCATGCATACGTCTAATGTGAAGATTACTATGTGTTTAACTCTTTTACATTTTGACACACTGTGAGATATTGTCTAACCTCAGACTTCTCAACTTGAGTCACAAAGTCCTCAGCTATTGGATTTAACGCAACTCATGGCATTTTCTTGAAAAGTGCACATTTGTTGCGCCTGCAGTGCATCTGCATTTCGAATGATAAGCTCCCTCATTTATGAAAAGTGTGAATGCAAACTAATGTTGTAATTCATTCATATGGGGCGGGGGGGGGGGGCGGGTTGTGGTTAAGACACCATACAACCATAATGTTCCCAGTTTCTGTCTGTATCTTTACTTTCATCTCTCCAATCAGGGCAAAAATGGCATGAAAAATTAATTAAAGCAATACTTCACCCCTTAAATGACTCCACGGTGAACGAAGAATCCAAAAACGGAGGAAATTCCGTGTTTAACAAAAGCAATAATGACATCAAAACATCCATTTGCAAACTCACACACAACTCCTGCAGTATAATTCCAGTCTCCTTTATGCAGTCGTATGCTCACTACTTCCCAAACACATGCAGTTTCACTACAACCCTACTGTTTTAAACACTTCCGCATAAACGATCTCATGGCATGCTCCTCGTCGCAGATGTTTTTATATCATTTTGCTGTTGTTAAACACGGCCCACATTTACTTAAACCTATCAAGAACTTTCTCCATCTTTGGATTCTTCGTTTACTGCAGAGACATGCGAGAAAAACAAAAGTTTTCTTGTATAGTCATCATAGTGAGAATATATGAAGCAATATTTTATATTCTAGTTTAATTTAAATGAATCTATTCAATTGTCCTTTCCAGGGTGAGGAAATCTACTTACCTGCGTCTCCAGCTGCTGGCCAAAGAGGAGTACCGGCTGAGCTCCCTGATGGAGGAGTCCTTGCTCCGTGACCGACTGTCCCCGATCCTCATCCAGCGTCACCTCCAGGCCTTGGACCGCAGGCTCCGGCTGGTGCTGCAGGTCCTGGCAGGCTGCATAGAGAAGGAAGGTCATATTAATGTTGTGGAGGAAGAGGTAGTCGGGGACACATCCACCCAAAGGAGCCCCGGCCACAGGTAGTGAGGACGAGACTCGAGGGTGACAGAAAACCACCGAAGACACATGAACAACGGACCACGTCTGTGGCTTTCCGACCAAATGGGATGAACCAAAAGTCCCACTTCTGATATCAAGCTGAATTCAGTGAATTCCAAGACTTGCCATCATTGCCTCTCTGGAAAACTGCTTTTACGTGTGTTCATATAGAAGAAACCGTCCACAGCTGCCATGAAAGACTGTGCTCACACAGAGGCTTTTTATTTGTTAGATACAGATGTATTTTTGTTGTATAAGACATAAAGGAACCCCTGCTGTGTTCTGGTTGTGTCCTGTATGTTTTGAATATGGAGGGTATCAGTTAGATTCATGTGTTTTATTATATTAGTACATAACCAAATGAGAATGCACAGTGACTGGGGCAGAATATGGTCAGACAATAAGCTTTATCAGTTATCACGATGTATGAGAAGGTTGAGAACAATGTGTGGAAGATGTTTTTTTCTTTTTGTAAAACATGTCAGACCTGGCACAGACACTCTACAACCAGGAGAATAAGCAAACAGTTTGTTCTCTTAATTTTCTTTATAAGCTTTCTGTCTTGGCACAGACTGAACATGTTACCACGCTCATCTGAACAGTGTAAATCTGAGTGCAAGCATATTTGACACTGAAGTTCAAACAGTACGTTCACTTTGCCTTATTCTGATTTTGTATCCTATTTTTTTTTACTTTCCCGATTCCCCCTGCAAGCCTAGAACATGCAGTACAGCAGCACAGCACTAAAATAGTATTTTCCAAATCAAAAATAATGCCTAGATGGTAATTTCAGTCAAACCATTCCTACATGCGAACCTGAAACATTTACAATTATCTGTTATAATATGATTTTACAATTAATGCAATGCAAAATGTTACAGTTTGTATGTTTTTAGGAGATTCCATGTCCAAATGACTATTTATTGGTGTGTAACAAAGAGTGAGAGCGGTTTTAAAGATCCTAGGTTATGTTGCTTTGTACGTTGGGAAATATTTACCTTAGGTACCTTAGCATTTGGATGCTATTTAAATTGACATTCCTTTGAGTACTACTTTGTTCACATGATAGGAAAACAACAAAGCTATTGGAAATTTGACATTGAGGTGGTGCCATGCAGTTTTCACTTTCCTCCTGAGAGTCCTGTGCTCTGGCTGACCCGGTACCTGTGCAATGACAGAAATACAGTACTTGAATGTTTTTGGGTTGGCAGTATGGACAGGATTCATAGTGGGTGGACTCAAGTCTGAGAAGTGCTTCGGGGGTTATTGAGGGGTTAAAATGCCTCCTCCCACTACAGGGAGAACCTCGGGCAGTGTTCTTTGATTTTCATATTCTCAGTGTAAATACCTATAAATACTTTGAAGACCAAGCTACACCGCACAGTGATTTGCTTCTGTTTTCTGCTATTGCATTGTTACTGTGAAGATCTGTTTACTAAATGATTAAAGTGTGCAATAAAAACAAAACGTGAGGACACATCTCTCATTGTGTAGGTAGCTGTGGACACGATTGTATGTGTGGATGGAGGTGGATGTGTGATTTTAGACGTGGCAAGTGAAGATCAAAAATATGTTTGGGTTGATAAGCGGGACTCAGTATAGAGATATAGTTTTTTACCGATTGTAGAAAATAGAAAATAATCTGTAGGTTAGTAGGCCATAAAATAATAATAATAATAATAATAAAAGTCACGATATATACAGTATGTCATGAACATGTCCTGAAAAAGGCATAGTTTATAATGACATTAAAATGTTATTGTAAAAAGTCAAAGTATAGTATGCATAAGCATTTCATGAAGAAAAATGTCAAAGATTTAATAAAAGAATCATTAAAAAGAAGACGTAGTATAGTATTTCATAAAAATGTCATTAAAAAAGTCAGTATATTGAATCTCAAAATAATGTATTACTATGCAATACTATATTATGCGATAAAAAAATAATTTAAATGTATAAAAATTATGCCAAAGAAAATTAATTTAAAACAAATTATAGTATATTATGCCATGAATATTACATTTAAAAGGTCTTAGTATAGTATGTCTTAAAAGTGTCATAAAAAAGTCATAGTGTAGTATGCCATGAAAATTTCATAAAAACTATATTATGCCATAAAGATTGTATTAAAAAGAAGTCAAAGTGTCATTTGTCAAAAAATGTCATTTCAAAAAGTAATAGTATAATATGCCATACAAATTTCATTAAAAACAAGTCACAGTAAAGTATGTCACTACTGACTACATTAATGCCACAATCAGGTTTTAGGGCATTCAACCAGATGGATTTCTTATAATAATAATCTGATAATAAATCAGCTTGCATAAGGAAAGAATTTAATACAAACCTGCGTTCATATTACTTGCCTGCAAATACGAAGCATCGGGGACCAGCTTTGAACTTATATCCAGAAAGATAGACTAACTAGTGTCAACTTTGTCCTTTAAAAATCAAGGACTTTGCTCATAAGAAGTTTACTCATTTCCATCTATCCCCCCATTACCTTGCCTGGATTCTTTATTAAGGGTCAATGCTAAATAAGGGAAGAGTCTCGATGAGTTATGCTCACATCTTGGATAGGTATAATCCCTCTGTATCGAGAACTGTGGGAAAATGATCTTGGGGGGCCCCGCTGTCAGATGAAGACATGGCTCTTCTGAGGTTCATTTCTCTTCTATAAGCTCAAGACATGCCTTAATACAGTTCAAAGTGCTCCATCGGCTACACTTCATTAAAGCTAAACTTGCAAGAATATTTCCAAACCTAAGCCCTTTATGTGACAAGTGCAAACAGTAACCGTCTACCATATGCTATGGTCTTTCTTGTAAATTGTCCCTTTCTGGTCATCCTTTTTTGACACCATTTCCAAGACTAATGGCAGTAATATTATGCCCTCTTCTACAATTGCTATTTTTGGTATATTCTCAGTTCCAGATGACTCCAATCTCCCTGCTCATTTACCGAAGGTCAGAGTCTTTTCCTCTCTATTAGCTAGAAGCTCAACTCTATTTAAATGGAAAAATGTAACCTGCCCATCGCACAACCAATAGATCAAAGATGTGATGCAGAACATTAAGCTGGACAAAATGCACCCTCAACGGCTCCATTAAGAGATTTTACCAAACCTTCTGACCCAGCACTACTTTTTCACCCTTTCTTTGTGATCTGTCTTTCTGTTTCGGATGTTGTTTTCTTTCTTTAAAGAAATGTCAGAAAAAGTCACACGATAGAGTGCCATAAAAATTCCATTAAAAAGTCACAGTATGTCATTAAAATGTTATTAACAAAAATTCTAATATAGTAAGCAATATAAATGTCATTTAAAAAAGTAATACTATAGATTATAAAAACATAAAAATGTGTGATTACATTCAGGAGGGGAAGCGTTAGCCTGGTTTAACATGAACCAGCAAAATCTCTGTTGATATTTGCTACATTAAGTTGGTTAGTAAGAAATAATCCTCGTGAAGGTGTAAAGGTGAGTGACGGTCTTTATAGCTTAATTGTTGTCATGACTTGATGTGTGTGCTCGCTAATAATATTAACAATACGGATGTAATCCTTGAGGCAAACTGCAAGGCATTATAGCGTAGGATCAAGTCCAAATTGTCGTTGTGTCCGGCGGCTCTGTTGGTTTGAGTGGCTTTGGGCAGGTTTAGCACATCCTGTTTTTGCAAGGTGAGTGTGGTGGGTGGCACAGGCAATGCCAGGTCAGGCCTCTCGAAGCAGGTGTTAAACCTGTTTAGTTTGTTAGGTAGAGAGGAATCACTGACCCCCTCCACACTAAACTGTCTTCTCTCCGGCCCCTATATCCTCTCCCCACTTTCACTCCATTATCGCGTTCATGTAGAGGGTCCCCCATATTAAGTGCCGTCCCAAACAAATGAGCGGGGAGTGGAGGAGGGTATAGAGAGGGTGTAGGGGCCAGATTGGAATTGGGCCTCTGAGTTTACAGCGGCCATGTTTTTAATTCCCCTCCATGCTGCCCTGTAAATGACCATGTTTAAACTTCTGCTCAATCTTATTTTTGCAAGAAATACATTTAAAACATATATTATAGTGATACTATATATACTTTCTGAAGGAAGAACCAGGCGCTGTCCATGGTACTGAAAGGACAGAGCAGTGCTGTCAGTGTCATAGAAAGCACCATGGACAGTGTCGTGTGGATGGGAAGTCCATGAAGGCGGTTAGAACATGCTGGTTGCAGTGACTTTTATTTATGGATTTAAAATGTTTTTATGACACTGAATTGTATTTATCTCCCTATCATTAACGTGGGCGGTACAGCGTGTGAAAACACAACAGCTTAGCATAAGAGAGAGAACTTTCTCTTACCAGAAAGTTATTAGTGGCAACGTTTCCCTCCCACTGCAATACAACAGTGTGAAACAGCAGGCCTTTTTTTTGCACTGCATACAATCCTTCTTAACAGTAAATGAAGGTAAATTATTCCCCAGCAGAGGGCGCGAGTGTACCGCAGCTCTGCCGTGGGGTGCTCAGGAACAAGAAGCTGTTACGGGTTAAATTCACCAAGTGGCACTCAAACCGTGTGATCATGTTTGAAAGGTTTGCATGTCACTCAGAGAGATGACGCTATTTGTTGCCCTGAATTAAGGTTAAAGCCAATAAATGATTACTCAGTGCCTTGGTGTGTGAATGTGAGTGTTTTAACCTTCACTTAGACTGAAAGACACAGAGGCAACACACACATGACGTCACTGTGATGCTATATAACATCACAAACACGCGGATGCTGCAATCCAAAACATTCGCCACTGTGCTGTGCACTAGGATTGTGCAACACTAAATAGTTGTTGTTGATTGATTTGACAAAAGTGACCATTACACAAGTCATTGAAATCGAAGTTATGATTTCTAATAAGT
>NC_041362.1:11083732-11093732 GCF_900634415.1 Cottoperca gobio | reverse complement strand
ACGTAACTTAACATAACTCGTCTTGTTACCGTATCGGTGATCAACTACATGTACAGATGATAACGACCTTCTGAACCTAATAGTCGGTGTAGCGGGCCCCTTCTACACCATATCTATGAGACTGATAACCACTGAGGTCATTCAATGACTGATAACAAGAGAGTGTAAATAATGCATTGCTCCAGAATATGAATAAACAAGTAGAAAGTACTAGAGGTATAATTTGGATAGTTCCACAGTGACCCATGCATTATTGAAAAAAATAACTCACTCTTTTTTTGTCTTAAAGTTATAAGCTTCTGCCTTGTTGTGTTTTCCAACACCTGCATGGATCGTTGTGGATTATCTGTTGCATAAAGCACACACACCCAGATACACACACATGCTCACTAAAGTGTAAACACATGGTCTGCAACATGATGTCACACCCAATCCCTAATACAAATGCAAACAGACAACACAGAATACAAATACTGATTCTTCTCTCTCATATTTCCAGGATCTCGGCTTGAGTACACCGAGAGAGGGCAGGTACACACTGTTCCAGTGAACAGTGTACCACGGCTGCTAACCTAGATCTGATTACACAGGGTAACTTCTCAAGTGCACAACCGTGTGTGTGTGTGTGTGTGTGTGTGTGTGTGTGTGTGTGTGTGTGTGTGTGTGTGTGTGTGCTCATACATGTATGTATGTCTGTGTCTGCACTTGGGCCTAATGCAGTTTACAGGTAATATGTTTTTATTGGACCAGCCAGGACAGTGTCAGTGCAGTGTGTTTGTCTGGTGAGGGCTGATGTATCTCCGTGAGAGTGAGGAACATCAGAGAGAGAGAGAGAGAGAGAGAGAGAGAGAGAGAGAGAGAGAGAGAGAGAGAGAGAGAGAGAGAGAGAGAGAGAGAGACAAAGGGGGGAGGAGCAGAGGGATGGTGGAGAGGAAGAGCACGGGGTTACTGCAGGGAGGAGAAGACAGAGGTTGTGATGAGAGAGCGAGAGAGAAAGAGAGAAAGAGAGGAGGGGGTAGAGAGGAGAGGCTCATCTGTATGCTGGTTACTGTGTGCTGCTTGTTTGATCTGGAGGGAGTACTTAGTGCTGGATGGTGGGATGCTGCAGAGTGGGGAAGGCAAAAATAAGGTTCCTGCTAGAGTGTGTGTGTGTGTGTGTGTGTGTGTGTGTGTGTGTGTGTGTGTGTGTGTGTGTGTGTGTGTGTGTGTGTGTGTGTGTGTGCGTGCGTGTGTGTCTGTAATTAGGTGTGAGGTGTTGGGTGCAGCACTTTGCTCATTAAAAGGATCTGGCTGTGGTCCAGCTCTGTGCAGTTCATCAACTGTCCTTCATGTCTCTCATCATCTGTCCTCTCCTTCCTTCTTCACTCTCTCTCTCTCTTTATCTTCCTCTTCAATCTCTGCACCCTATTCTCCTGTCCCATCACCACTGCAACAAAACACTGCTTTGCACTGGTGGCCCTGATAGATGGAAAGGGGGGGAACTAAGTATGGCGGGGGTGGGTGGGGGAATCTTGCATCACTGATGAGTAGTTGATCAAATGCGCCTCATTAGAATCGAATATATCAAGCTTGTAAAAGATCAGTAATGAACACATTTGCACGTATCCAAACTAATAAGTACATGTGTGGGCAAGAACGTTTTGTGAAATGGTGTTTATGAGAGTTTGTTAGCAGAATACACCTGTTGGGCAACTGCTAAATATTAAAAACCAATAAGTCCCACACCTGTCCCAGTGAGAAGGTTTGTGTTTGTTCACCGCAAAGACTGGCATTGCTGGGTATATATGCGTGTCGGTGACGCTGAGGAACTGTATAATCAGGGCTTTCTTGAATACAGTGACTTCACTGACACTCTCTCTTGTGCACGCATATGGAGAATGATATGTGCTTATTATTATTTAAGTTTTTGGGGTGAGTGTGCAATTGTGGGGCAAAGTTTTATTGGCCTGAACAGATGTTCAGCACTAGAACCGGCAAGCAAGGCCGTAATTTTAGTTGGGGCGTACTTTAAGAGACTTGAGTGTGTGTGTGTGTGTGTGTGTGTGTGTGTGTGTGTGTGTGTGTGTGTGTGTGTGTGTGTGTGTGTGTGTGTGTGTGTGCGCTTACGGCTAAGTGAGTGCCTTGCTCAGTAAAGCCGCCGTTGTTTAGCTGTGTACCAGAAAAAACAGAGAATGAAAGTGAGAGAGAAGAAACAAATTAGGCAAAGGCAGATGAGAGATTTCAGGGGAGAGAGAGATGAGAATCATACTGGAAGAAGTGAAGAAGAAGGGCAGAGAGGCAGATGGAGGAAGCGAGAAGAGATGAGGTTAGGGGAACAGATAAAGATTGATGCCAAAGCAGGGATCAGGGAGCTGTAGTGGGAGAGAAAGACAGATCGGGGGAACAGAATAAAATCAAGTGAAGTACAGAATGCAATATGGATAATTAGAACAAAATGGAGGAACAGCTACAAGTCAAGGATACAGATTGCTTCGTGTTTGTTTGAGCGAGCGAGAGGAGAAACAGAGTGGTGGGAAAAACAACCATTAGAGCGCACAGGACGTATGTGACAGTACCAGGCAATCGTCAAGAGTGGTACTGGAACGAGAACCTGTCACCAGCTCTGTCTCTCCTGTGTTCTGATCACGTAGCAACAACAATGCTTTGAAAAGTTTTATTCCCACCTACACCCCCCTCCCTCCCCTCCACACACACACCCCTCCTGTGCCTTCAAACAGCTGCTGCAGTTACATAATCTGGAGAGAAACGTTGCGAAAAAAGCAAGATCAGAGACAGATAGAGGAACCAAAAGGGAGAAATGTTATCGAACATATCCTCTGCCATGACACAAAACACCCACTGTCACATAGCATGAATAAGCATCCAGGTGCAGACACACATAAACACAGTTTTGATTCTTTAACACTTATTAAAGACAATTATGCTGGTCATGTTATCATTGCTTTAATGACGTTACTAATGATAAAACACAGAAGAGACAGAAGAACCCCATCGCCCCAATTAAGCTGTTTTGCATTAAAAACAGGACAGGGGGGTGTGTCTGCGAGGACACTGGGAGTATGTTAAGTTGTTGAGTATTTTAGTGCGCTTGTGAATATATTTGTGTGAGTGGGTGGGTGCCATCTATGCATGTTTTGTCGGTGGATGTGTTAGAATAGAAGAGACTCTCTGGGGAAAAGCACTAAAGGCATAGCTGGCTGCCTATCTGCCTGACGATCATATAACGCCAAGCATGAACATACACTTACATGCATACACACAACCTTACATTTAGGTATAATTTAGATTGCCCTTCAGGCTCTCTTATAATTCCTTATAACCTTTTTTCTTTCTTTCTTTTACAAAATAAAACTTTATGAAATGATATTGCTAAACCTCTTCAGCCCCCCATGTGCTGGTGAACAGGTCACCATGTGTAACTGAAGTGCATGCACCAGGCAGGTATGTAAGGTCAATGAGCTGCATGGATCAGGTTCAGACATTCAACATTCCTCCTACACATAAATACGTAATTATCTTTTTTTGAACTTTGACCTTTCGTTTTACAGTTTTGCAAAATCTTTTCCGTGACGGCAATCTGACAGGTTTTGCAGAAGGAAAATGGTTGCATCCTCTTGAGTCCCCACTGAGTACATTAGCCATACCCCATATTCAGTGCTGTTGCTAGGTTGCATGTGCGTGCCTGCATGCATGTGTACGTCCTGCTTGACTGCCTCCGTGCTATGGACACAAAGTGAGTTCTCTGCCTGTGAATTAGCTTCCATAGCAACCAGTGCCACACAGCCAGGCAGGCAGTGAAGTGAATGAACGCCGCTCTGGAAGTGGGCACAGGCCCGATGCCAAATCTGGGTACGGTGGGTACTCTGGCATGCTGACGGGCACAGACAATGGGGCGTTGCTGATGGTCGGGGGGGTTAACAATGTGCATTGGTATGTGAATGCCGAAAAAGTCAAACGCAGCGTTCAGTGTGTTAATGGAGCCGCTCCGTCTGTTTGATGCTCCTTCAGTTTGTTTTCCTACTGTTTCTCTTCCTCCGTCGCTATTTTTGTTTGCTGCTCAGTATCTCTCAGCGTTTCATCCCCTGTTCTCTCTCTGTTAGCTTTCCTCCTCTCTTCTCTCTCTGTGTCTCTCTGAGAAAGAGGTTGCGGCATTGCGGAGGTGGGTGTAATGCGGGGGCAGAGGAGTGTTATTGTCGGAGCTGGCCCATCACCTTGGATACACATACATACGCACCACACACACACACCTCAGACATCAAGTGGACGTCAAATGCTAACAACTAACAGGGAAGGATGGCCACAAAACTAATAAAAGACCTCAGAAAGTGTCCAACAGTACACAAGTCACAAGGTCAGCCAAAGAACAAAACATCAAGTGAAAAACATATAAACAATCATGGCTCAGACGTCAGAGACGGACTTCATGTTGGTTTGTGATCTAGATGATAGCCACATCCCAAGGCGCGCTGTTCAGTTACCCAGACAATGGGGCGGGCAAGCGCATAGTCGCGATTTGGCTAATTGCTAATGTTCTCATGCAGAGAAAACATGAGGGAGATGCTAATGACCTCTCACTTAGATGTCTATTGACTGACCTAGTCGTAGCCATGGTAGCCAGGATGAAAGCACACATTTACTGACTTATTCACACACCTGAGGCTCAGATGAGGGATAAACTTGAGCCAAAATTTGAAATTAAATTATATTTTGATATCATCAATTATCTAACTTGTTAGGATGTATTTCCACCATGGTGAGCAAAACATAATGAATGCGGAGAATGGAGCTGCCAGGCTATTCTCTTTATTAATATACCTATCATCTCTAGTGTGGAGATAAAACCATGTGTGTTGAGGCTTTACACAAAGAAGGGAAGGAAAAAGAGAAAGAAAGGTGGAAGAGTGATGGATGCTGAATAGTAGAAGCACCTGGGAGAGAGTAATAAATCACACACGTGCACGCACATAAACACACCCACAAAAACACACACAGGCACAAACACACACAGGCAAATATGCGCAAAGCACAGCTGGGCTGTGGAGAAGCCATCTGTAATAGCGCTCAGTGTGTGCAAATGAGTGTGTGTGTGTGTGTGTGTGTGTGTGTGTGTGTGTGTGCGCGTGTGTGTGTGTGTGTGTGTGTGTGTGTGTGTGTGTGTGCGTGTGTGCGCGTGTATGCATGTGTGTATGTGAGTTTGCATATGCTCTCATGTCTGTGACTGCATGTGCATGCAAGCAAAATTAAGATCAAGTCCCAATTCACTCAACCAAGTCTCTCCTTACGATGGAGGAACGCAGACACACAAGCCTGGATTTACATGCATGCACACTCTTTAGCCAGCAAATGCATGCTTACTAAACCATGTTAACACACACACTCACACACACACACACACACACACACATGCACACACACACACACACACACACACACACACACACACACACACACACACACACACACACACACACACACGGGGACTCAGGCATAAGCATCAACTCTCACCTGCAGCTTTCGGCTACATAACAATGCATACTAAAAAGACCAGGATAGAAAAGGGGCAGGGAGAGATGGATGACACAAGAGAGGGATGGAGTGAAGGATGGACGGAGGGAGAGAGGCCAGTGACAGGGGTTTGTACGGCCAGAGAGATCTGTAATGAGATCTCGATGAGTCAGACAGGATGCTACACACTGGCTGGATAACAGACAAGCAGCAAGGGATGCATTAGAATGCATTAGCCTAGCTGGCTAATATCAAAATCTGTGTCAATGTTATTAGCATGAAGCGCCATCTAACACTCTCGCACACATCGATCTTCCTAAAAAACAACTAGGGTAGTCATCTGGGTGGTGGAATTAGCTAAGGTTGGCAACAATTCACTGCTACCTAAGCAGTTTTCCCCCGCAGCATTAAATTAGAATAGGCTAGCGTTGACCCAGTGTTGCTTTTTGCGTGTTAGCTTGTATCAGAGAGTGAGTCACAAGCTTTGTCGGGAGAAGCCACAGCACAACATTTGTAACATTAGAGCCGTCAAAAAACCCTGGGCTATCTCTGTGGCCATATTTATTCATGTGACTTGACACCCACCAACACACAAACACACTCATAATAAAAGCACATACTGAGCTTGCACACAAACTGGAGCACATATAAGCAAGTGCATCATATTTTTCTTAATGTCAACAAACTCTGTGAAAAGACCAAAACCAACAATGAATTGATCGTACTAACAAATACATTATTCCTCTGTGCCATAGAGCTCCATTGTTGTCAAAAACTATTAAAAACACATCAGTGCACTGGGTCACATGTTCTTTCATTATGATGAACAAGAGCACTGTAGTTTTAGTTCATGTCAATCACACATACTGTCGCAGTAAAAACCTGCTAGCGGCTAAAAATAGTCCCCGAAAAAAATACATTCTTTCCTTCCATTTGAGTAACATTTTTCAACAACATTGACCAGCTGTTTAGATCACTTATGTTGCCGTTTTATTAAATGAAACTTTATCATTGTGAACCTTTTATTATTTTTTAACGAACTTACAGAATTGTCATGTGTGAAAAATGTCTCCAAAGCCTCCATCGCTGGAAGTTACATCTAAATGAAATCCAATATTAACACAAATAGAGTAAATTAACACATTTAAAAGAGGCTTTGCACAGTGTATTTGTATCTGGTTTCATTTTTTAATGAGTTGCTGCAAACAACAACACGAAAACAGTTTTTTAAAATGTGTGACTACAAGGTCAGCAGTGGGGGTAACCGTGTTAGAATAATGGGTGAATCAGCGAAACTAACAGATTAAAACATTGTTTTGGTCTTGGGATTTGCTGACTCTAACAAAAATATAGAATGAAGCCTTCCTTGTCCTTTAAGACGAGTCAGTAACACTACAGTAGCAGTGATCTTCTTGTCTTTTGATGGTACTTTGTGACGACTGTACCTTCTCACAAGGGAGAGAAACCGGATGCCTTCTCAACCCACTGCCTCGCCTGACATCTCCTCTCACGCACTCCCCTTACACTCTCCATCCCTCTCTGTATCTCCTCCTCTTCCCCTTAACAGCTCCATCTTTCAATATAGCATTCTGCTTTGAGTTACCCCCCCATCTCACTCTCATTATCTTCTTTCTCAGTGCCTCCATCTTTCACTGGTTCCCTCTGCTTCTTCCGCTACCCATCTTTCTCTCTTTCTTTCGTTAACCTTTTATGCTCTTCCTCTCTCCCTCCGCCTTTTTTTTTTCACTCTCTTCCTCTCGCTGGTGTACACGGACATCTTTCTCGCCTTGTATCTTTGCTCTGTTTCAGTCTTTCCATCATTCTCACCGCCAACATCCTATACCACACCTCCTCCCTCCCTCCCTCTCTCCTGCCTCTTTCTCTTCTCCCTTCCTCCCTTTTCCCCTTCCGCCTTTTTGCATCTTCAGCTCGCATCACATCTGCGAGTCGACAAGCTTTTCCCTTTTCAGCATGCTACCCTCATCCCCTTTACACTTCATTATTGAGCCTGTTCTTTTTTGTACCCTCTCCGCCCCTCTATTACACTTTCGGGATGACGCATGATTGCATATTTCTGTCTCATTCAAGCAGCCACACGCTCGTGCATAGACACACACGCACACACCTTTTCCCCGTTAATAAATTCAGCATGCATAATGTCATCGTCAAGGTTAACAGCTGAGGTGCTAATGGGGATAGGATTGGGGGGTTATAGGTAATGTAGGAAATACTAAGATATTCTTATTGATTTAATCGCTGAATAGTCAGTAACATCTACTGTAAGCATTTTTAAGGGCAAATGATGTCATCAAATGACCTTTCATACGCCTTATCATGGGAAACGTCAAAGGATAATTATTCTAATCAAAATTATTGTCTTGAATGTTTGGAACTTAAGGCAATCAACTGAAGAGAATTTCATGCTGTTTTAGCCTCAGCCCTCTATCTTTGTCCCCTCGTTTATGTTCATTAATGTGAAGAGCCGCCATTGTTCCACAGATAATTCATTGACATGCATGAAAGCAGCGCCGGTGTGTTTGTTTGCGTGTGTGTTTGTGTGTATATGCTCGCCATGGCGGGCGAACAGATGCAAAGGCATGACAAGAAAATAACCTTCCCTCCCTCCCTCGTCTGATGTGATGACGAGACGCCTCTCTCTTTCTCTCCCCCTCTATTTTTATCATCTTTACACCCCCCACCTTCTCTCTCTCTCTCCCTCGCTCTGTCTGTCTCTCACTCTTTCGGCCTCTCTGTCCTTGGGTGTCTGCAGCCAGCTGTGTCTTCGGGCCATTAGTGCCCCCCCCCCCCATTCCCCTCTATCCATTTTCCCCATCACTGATTCCTCCAGCAGACTTTACCCCCTCCCCCATCTCGCTCTTACTCCTCCTCTCTCCTCCTCCTCCTCCTCCTCCGCGCGTACTACTCTGTCCCTGTGACCACTGGGGCTCCATTGTCACAGCAACTGCTGATAATAGTCTCGTCCTCAGTCCGGCATTCCGTTACGCCACTGCACCAAAATCAGACGGCAGATGTGTGCGCAGACACATCTGTAAACATCCACAGTCAGACACATACATGAACACTCAACTCTATTGAGAAAAAAACGCTGGTAAACATGCGTCTAATTTTCATATAATACAAACACATTGTGATATTGCAACACGCAGACACACACACACACACACACACCATCAAATCTACACAGTCAGCATCTTCCTTTCTGTTTATGTAAACATCTTGTTGTGCTGCTAGCCTCTTGCGACTGCCTCCCGTTATGAAAAGTTATTGCACTGCATAATGTAGTGCCATTTACTTCTCTACACACCTACCTCTAACTCACTCATCATAATAAAACCAAGATTGATCTACTTTTCCCCCTGTGGCATGTTGATGCTAAGATACTCTTCGGCCTTCGGACGTACAGCGGAGGAGAACTAGCAGGTCGCCTTTGTGAAAGTGGGCCATGGGTATCGTGTCCCCGCTGTGTCTGTGCGGTCAGCAGAAGAGAGCTGGGCACATGTAATGCAGAAGGAATCCAAAAAGAATGATGTTAGTTTTGATTTCCAGTCATGAGTGAAAAAGCCAAGGCCTTAGTGCGCTGATAATATTTTGTGGATGAGAAGGTTTAATAAATTCAAAGAGAGCTTCGAGCATGGACTTGACTGGATTATAGTTGCTTACCTGACACTACAGTATGTTATGGAAGATTCAAATGGACTATACCAGTGACTGCTTTCTGAAAATGAAGCTATGTTTACTTGCATCACTACAGGTAGCAAATGTCAGATTTATTGTGTGACTTTAGGGGGTCCCAGCCCCCAGGGTGGTATACAGTAAAGACTAATCTCCTATTACTTTAGGCATATATAGACTTTTAAAACGTGGTATTGTGATGTGATATAGTAGCTTCTGTGGAAATTCAAGAAAATACGTTTTCACATTTTGTTGCCAACAACCACAAATGTCAAAGACAGAACTCACAGCAGATATTGTTCAACCTGTGCAAGAATAGATGAGACTAGACCTCATTAATGTTCCAATGAGTAACAAAATAGTTTAAAATGCTTTCTTGGAAAAGTGGAAAGGAAAATGCGTTTCTGAATTGTGCCAATTTCTGTCTTCGAGTCTGTATATTTCCCTTCATGTCTCTTTCCTTCCGCCGTTTTCTGTGTGTCTGTCATCTGTGTATGCTTGATATTTGAGTGCATCTGTGTGCTTCTGCAGTGGTCATGTGACATGTGTGTAGTGAGGTAATGGACGTGTTGGAGGGTCATGAATTCTAACAAAATGACGGAGCGCCCCCAAAATACACACACACACACATACACACACACACACACACACGTCTCGCACAACCCATTTTAGATCCCTTTCAACTACTAGAGGACAATAAAAATGGGTCATCCAAAAGAAGGGGGGCACTTACATACACACAGGCATACAGACGTTGATGGCACATTGCATCATCTGCATCCCCCCTCTTCCCTGTCATCTA
>NC_041362.1:11076232-11078732 GCF_900634415.1 Cottoperca gobio | reverse complement strand
GATTAAATATTGGATTTAGGTTTGTGAGGTGAACAGAAACAAATCAAATAAATGCTAATGTTGCTCCATATCTACTTTATGTGTACATAAGCAACTGTTTGCTAACAAGTTTTCCATATCAACTTCATAGGGACGTCATACGTTAGTGTTGTGTTTACAGCTCATTTCTGCTGCCAAGTGTTCTAATAGTTATTGCTGGTGTTACTTCCACTTTATACTTCTTTGTGCTGATACTTCCTTACACTTGAGAGGGAATTATTGTTACTTTGTCTTCACTACATTTACCTGGCAAATATACTTTATTGCTAATTCAGGTTTTACATGCTAATAAAACATAATACATTATTCTTTTATTTAAATAAAGTAGTTAAAATGAGCTTTGCCTTGATCATCGACAACATTAAAATGCTGCTTATACATGTATTCATCTTCAGGAATCCAATAATATATAATAATATAATACTGACGGGCCATTCTACATGCATGATGAGTATACTTTAAATACTTTAAGCTAATTGTTCTGATAATACGTATTTCAATAATATTTGGGATGCAAAACTTCTGCTTGTGATAGGGCATTTTTTTACACTGTGGTGTTGCTACTTTTACTTGATATGAAGATATTAATACTTCTTCCACCACTGCACCCCACTGGAAATAGTTCCAGCAAAGCAGAAATAGAGAAAACAGACAGAAATATATATGAAATGAAAATGGCATGAAACAGAGGATTAGGAGCTTAGTTAGCCTGCATGAAATCCCCTTTTCCTCTTGCGCCCTACAAAGGGAAGAAGGCAATTGTCCACATTATACCAAAAGAGGAAGAGATAGAGGCATGAGGGGGAAGGGGGAGAAATGGAGGGGGATTGCATCAAATCTTACTGAATCCATCGTTGTTTTTTATGTTTCCCCCCGTGCTGCTCTGCATGGCTGACGACCCACCTGTGACATCACATTTATCAATACAGGAAGCTGGGTTTTTTCTTTGCTTGTTTGGCAAAGAGGAAGAGGAGGGAGGGAGGAAAAAGTGACATTGGCCTTGAAACCTGCTATTGTCTTGCCTCCAGGACAGCCAGCCAACCAGCATCTCAGTCAAAGAGGGAGAGAAAGAGAGGGAGAGACAGAGAGAGAGGGAGAGACAGAGAGAGAGGGAGAGAGAAAGGGAGCGAGAGAGAGAGAGAGACAGAGAGAGACAGAGAGAGACAGAGAGAGGGAGAGAGACAGACAGAGAGAGGGAGAGACAGAGAGAGAGGGAGAGAGAAAGGGAGCGAGGAGAGAGAGAGGGAGAGACAGAGAGAGAGGGAGAGACAGAGAGAGAGGGAGAGACAGAGAGAGAGGGAGAGAGAAAGGGAGCGAGAGAGAGAGAGAGACAGAGAGAGACAGAGAGAGAGACAGAGAGAGGGAGAGAGAGAGACAGAGAGACAGACAGAGAGAGACAGAGAGACAGACAGAGAGAGGGAGCGAGAGAGACAGAGAGAGAGAGAGAGAGAGAGAGAGAGAGAGAGAGAGGGAGAGAGAGAGACAGAGAGAGCGGGAGAGAGAGCGGGAGAGGCGGTTGCCATGGTTACTTCCCGGGAGATGCGAGCACACTTGTTTATCTGTTGGCCGAGGGAGCGTGCACGGCGGGCCCTCTCGCTGAGCAGATGTGTATGTGTGCGTGTTTGTGTGTAACCGTGTGTGTTTATCAGCATTTGTGTGTGTGTGTGTGTGTGTGGATGTGACTGAATGCACACACTCAGACACACCAAACCTTCTATGGCTTTCTTTGTAAACAAACCTGCACACACAGAAACACCTGCTTAATAGAACTCCAGCTTACCTACTCGGTATTATTGAGCCAACAGGAGTGGACTGATGCAGGCTAATTGTTCTGGTGTGAGCTGAGCATCAGCTGAAGAGAAGAGAGAAAGAGAGAGAAAGAAAGAAAGAAAGAAACGGAATGGAAGATAGAAACAGACAAAAGGGAGAATGAAGAGAGAAAGTGCTGGGTGATGGACAGAGAAGGGGGAAAAGGAAATGAGAGCAGAATGAGAAAAAGTTGGACAAAAAGAAGGGAGAGAGAATAAGATGTGACACAGAGGAGGGGATGATGTGGTGAAAAGACAGAGAGGAAATTAGATGGGAGGAAAAAAGGTCGGGAGCCAGAGATAGAAAGAGGCAGAGGCTCAGATAAAGAGCAACACAGAGAATGAGAGAATTGGAAAGAAATAGAAGCATTAGAGAGAAAGTAAACGAGACAGAAATAGGATGGAATACCTGGCTAGAGAAGAAAAAAGAGATGTAAACCACGAGACAACGAGAGGAAGCGATGAAAAGGAAATATCAGAATAGGAGCGAGGAAATGTGACGCGATGAGACGACTTGTGATGTGACGAGATGCGAAGCGACGAGTGCAAGCCGAGGCGTGCTGCCATGTTAGCAGAGCGCAGCCTCAGTCCTATAGAGACACTGCAGGCTCTGTAGTATGTCAAATGTCACAGACACAAAGTCACAAGGCTGC
>NC_041362.1:11061232-11071232 GCF_900634415.1 Cottoperca gobio | reverse complement strand
TTCAGCTCTGCTTTAGCTGGAAGAGGAGCAGCTCTCGGTTTCGTGGTATAAAGCAGTCCAGCACTTCTTCTTTTTTAAATCGAACCCTGTAGCACACATTGGAAACGGCAGCCAATCTTCTCTGTGGTTTGTTTATCACCAGTTTACTAATGTCTCAAAATTAATGTTGGAATGATTTATTGATGTTAAAATGCTAGACGCCTGGCTGACAAACTTACTTGTGCTAGATGACACAATCAGTGTAGGTCACTAAATGGATATACATCACGGTGCGGGTGGTGTGTTGCCAAGGAAACAAGAACGGCTTGGCACTAATTGGCTGTAGGTTGGTTGCTAGGTGCTGGGTGCAGCAGATAAGCTAGCTAACTTGTAATGATGGATAGCAAAGTTAGCATAACTGGCTCCTCTGTGAACATGATAGGTGTATTTGTGTGTGTGTGTGTGTGTGTGTGTGTGTGTGTGTGTGTGTGTGTGTGTGTGTGTGTGTGTGTGTGTGTATGTGTGTCTGCAGTGTTGTGTGTTGGGGGCCTTCTGCTAAGGGACTTGGGAAAAGGCAACGGCATAATTAGCTTCCTTCTTTTTTTAACTTAACTGGCTGTGTGTGAAGCCACTTTCACAGAAAACCCACTAACACCTGGCTTTTTTCATCAGTGGGAAAGGTCACAATCTGCATTCCATCCCGGGAAATATGACTCTGTAGTAGTTACGGGTATTTATCGGCTCCAGCTCCAATCGGCAGTGATGGAAACGTGACACACGGGTGGACATGCTTATTTGAAACCCTTTTTCCAGCGTGACGCTACGTGACGTGCATTGAAGTGAATATATAATAAATCTAATCAAAAGGGATTTTGAACTATGATAATTATCATACATACAAAACATACAATAAATATGCTCTCCTCAAAGCTAACAGACCAGACGATGCAATGTTACCCTGCTGATCATCGTAAATCACACTTCATTCATACTCGACAGAAACAAGAAATGTCTTTGTTAGTCTTTCCACTGATCCAACAATCAACAGCTCTGGCTAGGGAGTTTGAAAGAGAGACTGAATACATATTAACATTAATCAATAATAAACAAACTTAACAGATATAAAAAAGAAGTAACCTTCATAAGGTTTTCACTGTTTACTAACCCTGCATCCGGTGCTGGCTGCCACGACGGCAAATGTGACACACCTGCATATATGTGCTAAGTGTTGGTGAAGTGTGTGAGCAGACTTGAATGTGTGTGTATACAGATGCATGGCAATCAGCTAGCGCAACACATGATCCAAATGTCTCCTACACATTTAGAAATGACAGAGAGAGAGTATGTTATTTGTAGTATTATCTGTGTGTATATAAGTCTATATATATATATATATATATATATATATATATATATATATAGAGAGAGAGAGAGAGAGACCTATACATATATATGTGTGTGTGTGTGTGTGTGTGTGTGTGTGTGTGTGCGTGCGCGTGTGTGTGTGTGCGCCTAGCATGTGCGTTTGTGGCTCAAAGTATTTGTGTTCAAATGGGATCAAAGAAGCAGCACAGAGCTGTCACTGCATCCAGCGTTGTGGCACAGTGTCAACCCTGCAGTATCTTCAACACACACACCGCGAACACACACTAGCTTCTTATGAGCTTAATGCTAAAGATTTAGGCTACTTAACCAAACACGTGCATTTGGTGGATCCCAGTTGTGCCAATGTGACATGAGATAATCATAAAAGTAACACAGGCGCTGCAGTGCTGACAGGCCAAGTTAGTGTAGGCTTTGATATGTCCATATAGGCCACAGGAAGAACAATATGAACACATTTTATATGCAGAAATTCTTATATTCTGACATTCTGTTCTCTTTCTTTTTTTCTTTCTTTCCATCCAGCAGTATCCTTTCACACCCTCTAAGTCAGTCAGCTTCTCTTAGTCCCAGTGCCCCTTCTGCCTGCAGGAGGGATGAAGTCATGCACCGTAGGCGTAGTGCAGATCCCTGCCCGCTCTCTGTGCCCTCCCTGTGCCCGCCACTCCGTCACAAGCATATGGGCACATCGGTTGTGCCAACGCCCCTCCCAGAACACCTGACTCTCTCTGGTCACGCATGGTGGGCAGTGCACACACAAACAGACAGGACAGACACACCTATGCACATACTAAAACACACACTGCCAACCTTGCATGACGGGCATGTCCTTGAGTGTCCCCTGATGTTCCCCACTGCGAAACTCACCACCGACTGTGGGTAATACTCACTGTGAAGACACCCTTCACTGTAGCATGAACAGTCTTTACAGTGACTGCACTGGAAGGAGTTATTCTGTCTTTTGTTCTGGCTTGTGACTTAACTGCACAAATGACAGAGTGTGGCACTAACACGGTCGGAGTTTAATTCCCATTGAAACCATCCAGGCTAAAAAATTGTACACGCACTGGTATCGTAAGGTAGTTAAGATACAAGTGTTCACCACATAAGCTCAGCTCCCTGATCTTACATCAGCACTGCAGTATTTACTCAATCATTTCATCCATGGATCTCTATGATAGTTCAATCGATTGATGTCCTTCACCTCTCACCACCTGTGTGTGGATTAAAGGAAATGTTCAGCCTTAAAACCCTAAACTCAGTAGAGCAAGTGGTAAGCACCTTGCATGTCATTCTGTGGCATAAACATAAGCACTGTGGTGTAACACTAATAATTCATGCATAGCTACAATTAAATAACACTATGTATTTGAAAAGACTTTTCAAAGAGGAAGGTTCCCCTTGTAGTTTTTACATATATTCAGCAATATTTCTGTTGCAAAAGAGGCATTAATGGAGTAAAATGGAACACACGTTGTTTTTTTCTCAACTGAGAAGAATTGAGTCCTTGCTGTTGCAATTGTTATCGCTTTCATTATCGTTCTCTCTATCATGTGCTGAACGCAACAGGCGCATTTTCTGAGAAGCAATTCTGGGAAGCACAAAATTGAAAGTTTTCTCTCCAGTAAGGTTTTACACTTGACAGATTGATGGTATACTGTATACTATTGTATCTGAGAGGGGACTATACTTTGTAAACTTTTTAAACATTTACAAGAAACATTTAGAAGTATTACCTAAATCTTGTGGTTCTTAGAGTTTCATCTGACAAATTGACAATTTTGCAAAAACAATAGATAGCAAAATACAAAAGGCCTTTGAGCACTAAAACATCCAAACTGAAAATTAGAGCTTTAGGCAGCATGTAAAGTCACAGGTGTGCCACTTATTTGCTACATGTATAGTTTTTATGTATTCCACTGGAGTTCATTTCATTGCCCTCAACAACCTCAATTGTTGTCTAAACAGCCTCCCTCTCTGCTGTTGAATAGAGAACATGAACTGTAGAAGCTGGTGAAATTGGCATGTTACGGGTATTTTAGGATTTAGTGCTTTTGCTTGCCATACACACGCACACACACGCACAAACACACACACACACACACACACACACACACACACACACACACACACAAATGTATGCATACACACAACCTGAGAGTCAGGCTTGGAAAGGGGCAGGTAGGAAAATGGTGGTAATTATCGTTAGTTCTCTGTGATTAACCAAGTGACACACGCGCACATACACACACACACACACAAACACACACGCACACACTGTGTGATGCCCTCTGCTGTGTTGCACAAAATGGCGGAGTGTGTGCGTGTATGTGTGTATTCTAGCAGAGGCACTGTCTGTAAGAGAGAGATGGGAACGAGGCCAGGCAGAGGAGGATGCGAGGACTTGGCTAGCATCAACTGTGTGTGTGTGTGATAACATTCAGGTGAGAGAGGGAACATTGACTGGCTCAGAGAGTGAGGCCTCAGCCGACTACTCCATTTACAGCTACAGTGCCTCGTATACTCACAGAAACCGCACAGATGTAGGTGTAAACACGGCGGACATGGAGAGGATAGCAGAAACAGAGGGAGGGAAAGATTTTTGTCTCCTGCAGGTGTAGTCTGACCTTCACTCCAACTCTCCTTTCCGTCTTCTGTCCTTCCCTCCCTCCCTCCTTCCCTCTCTCCTCATATCCCTGTAGTTCAGCGCTCAGTTGCGTGGCAGGTAATTTGTGCGCTATTGGAGATTAAAGTTTAATTAGTGAGCGAGGAGTCATTTGGGTTTTAGTTGAGTGGAATACGGCAGCAGTGTGCATGAGCGTGTGCGTGTCTGTGTATGTGTGAGTGTGTGTCTCCTGCTCGCTCGCTCACCCTAACACATCAAGGCTCATCACCAGGAGAGAAAGCGGGAGTGGGAGTAGAGGATCCAATTCCTCCTTTCATCAACGAAGAACAAAGGATGGAGTTTTTTTACCGCTCTCCTCTTCATCTCCTCCTCCTCCTCTTCATTTCTTTCTGTCTTTCTCTTTTCTTCTCCTCCTTTCCACCCAGCTCCTGGGCTCAGTTTGGCAGAGCTCCAAAGCCATATTCACACTTCCCTGGTCCCTGGTGAGAGACTCACACACACACATCACCTCCACTGCCGCCATCATACTGCGCCACATGCGGGGGGAAAAGTGAAGAAGAGAGAAAGAAAAAAAAAGCAAGGAGCTAACTTTGTCTCTCTTCAAATACCTGTGAGAAGTGACCGATAGATCTGTCACCTGAAGTGAGAGGTGTATCACCTGAGACATCCTGGCATGATCACTTTTGTAACATCTTTTTTTCAATCATTCAATGCGACACAGTCTGCTGGTCTCTCCCTCAATCTGTTTTTCGCATCCTACAATCTGTCTTCCTCTCATATAAAGTGTTATAACTTTGTCATCTGTCTCTCTACTTAGTTTTGTATTACTCTCTTGGTCTTCATCACGTGGACATCAAACGTGCCATATGGTCACACATCAACATGGATGCAAGCATGCGCCCGCCGCACACTCTGGCGTCTTGAGAGCTGTGTTTGCTAATGACAAGGGAGTCTGCATCCCAGCGCCGCTGTTATTTCACCGGCTCGAGACACTAACGCAAATCAATAGGCAGCACGGC
Organism: Cottoperca gobio; assembly: GCF_900634415.1. Classification (NCBI taxonomy): domain Eukaryota; kingdom Metazoa; phylum Chordata; class Actinopteri; order Perciformes; family Bovichtidae; genus Cottoperca; species Cottoperca gobio. The sequence goes on along the minus strand of NC_041362.1, from coordinate 11,066,225 downwards.
CCTGCGTTAACGATCTCCGTTTCTCCTCTCCTCCCTGCATCTCTCCATTCGCCTCACCACTGTGCCCGTGCCCTCCTCCCCCCCCCCCCTCTCCTCCATCCTCCCTCACATCTGCCTTGATCTTACAGCTTCAATCTATCTCTCCCTCTCCCTCCCACTCTTCCTCTCCCTGTGCCCTCGATCTCAGATCCTCTCGTCTCCTCTTCTTTCTCTACATCTCACTCCCTGTTTTTTTCTCCCCCAGCTTCCTTGATCTCGCATCATCTCTCCCTCACTTTTGCTTTTCAGGTGCCTATCTCTCACTCGTACTTTGCACTCTCCTTCACATCTCACCACTAGCCTCTCATCTCTCCCGTTGTCGTTTTCTTACCCCTCTCCATCTCATATTTCCCTTCCTCCCTTTCTCCCTTCCCGTCACTCCATTTTCTCTCACCTATTTCCCCAGTCAGTCTTCCATTTCTTGCCAATCTCACCACATCTGCTCTTTCGTCTCCTACATATTTGCCCTCCATTCCCTCCCTCATCTCGCTCTCACACCATCTCTTCTCATTCCTTCTCCTAATCTTTTTGGATCAAATGTCGTCTTCTCCATGCTCGCTTCTTTCTATCCTCCTTTCATTTCAGCTATCTTCCATTGGTTTATCTGTGGCTAGACTCCTTTTAGTGTCGGTCTGTCTGCTTCTGCAGATGGAGTAAAGTATTCCCCAGTCTGGCTCTCAGGTAACAGTTGAGAGGAGAGGAGAGAGCAGGCCATCAAGGACACCTTCTGTTAAGATGCTTGGAGGCACAAATACAGACATAGGTCCTTTTTTTGAGAGCCAGGAGAAGAAATGCTATGAAGTGCAAACAGATAAACACAAACACAGTCACATGAATGCAAACACCAAGTTGAAGGGAGGCAGAGGGAGAGATGTGAGAAAAAGTTACTGCATGAGGTGAAAAGGACAGGTGCAAGCAGGTGTTCTAAAAACAACAGGAAGTTAGTTATTGGCCAGCTGATTTGACCCACTCACCAACATGGTCAGCTGTTGGAGAGCAGTGGATGTGACACACAGCTCATAGAGGATATTAAGGTACTTAAAAACACTTAGCACCTGATTGCTATCAAAAATCGTATTTTTAGATTCAGTTGAACTTACCCTTTCTGTCTGTCTTATTTTCTCTGATGTTCGTCTCAAATAAACTTCGGTAAATCCGCTTAGAAATCATAGGAAAAAAGACGCTCCTAATAACCCCAAAACTTGCCTGAGAATCATCACGTTTTTAAGTTTTCTTCAGTATTAAAGTAGTCCAGTGATAGTTGTCTGTAGATCCATGTGTACACTGCAAACAGGAACTGCTTATAGTTAAGTCGGCATATGTTTACATTTTACAACTTGCCAAAATGTAAACAAATATAGACTAAAGATCTGTAGCCCAAAGATACGTAGCTGACTCCATGGCACTATTATACTTCCTGTTAAATCCCCAAAGCATTATGGGAACTTCTGCACTTTCTCTTTATTGGCGCTCTTGCCGGCTTTTTCTTCCTTTCTCTTAGATAACAGTGAACTTTCTCAAGAGAATGAAAGTGAATACTGGTGTAAGCACATAAAGCTAAACCTTAGAGAGCTGTTAAAACAAAATTGCATATTTGTGTCTGCGTATGTGTGCCAGGGTGAGATAACCAGACATACACACAGATGTATGGCTTCTTCAATATACATAATGAGTATATGACGAAGTCATAGACATAAGCACACACAAAAAGACTCTTATTTATAGACAAAACAAGCTGCAGAGGACAACATCTGAGGCTGCTCATTGTCACTACAAATCTCTCCTTCAGGCTATGGGTTCAATGTGCTAGACCAACGAGCTGCCTGCCACCTAAGACAAGGTCACAGACACACATATGCAGACAGACACACACAGCACTGCCAGCAGCTGCACTGTGGCTACAAGGCAAGGAAAGGGTATGAAAGATAGAGGACAATGGACAATGGAGGACAGGGTACAACTTAAAGGACACAGGGAGAAGGAGAGCAGAGATGAAGGATGTGAGTTGGCCTGTGTGTGTGTGTGTGTGTGTGTGTGTGTGTGTGTGTGTGTGTGTGTGTGTGTGTGTGTGTGTGTGTGTGTGTGTGTGTGTGTGTGTGTGTGTTGGAGAGAGACAGCAGGAGTGACACGGCATCATCAATTAGATGAACCGAAGTGGCACAAAGAGGGAGCAGGTGCAAATCAGAGTGTGTTTGTGTTTGTGTGTTTGTGTGTGTGTGTGTGTGTGTGTGTGTGTGAGTGAATTTGTGCACACTTGTGAGTACGTTTAAATGAGTGGAGGGATCGAATACATGGGAGTGGAACACACCATGAGCCCCAGCAGGGATTTCACACCAAACCTGCTCCAACACAGCTCCCTCTGCTTCATTGGAGCGCTCCACCCCATTACCTGCACAGGGCCAATGAGTGTGTGTGTGTGTGTGTGTGTGTGTGTGTGTGTGTGTGTGTGTGTGTGTGTGTGTGTGTGTGTGTGTGTGTGTGTGTGTGTGTGTGTGTGTGTGTGTGTGTGCTGGACTAAACCAAAATGGGTCACTGCGAGATATGAGCCATTGCAAGTCTGTTATCCAACCTCAAAACACTGCACCTTTGTTGCTACTGTACCTCGCTGCCTCTGCCTTTGAAATCAATTTAGAATAAGCATTTCAGCCCTCATTGTAAATGATCACTTACAAGACGCGCTCGCTTCTGAATGCTGTGCTTTTTTCTACTTCTCTCGTCCCATCTTCCTCCTGCATTGTTTCTTTCTTGTGCTCCACAGTCTCCCTCGCTGGAGGATTCTGATGGAATACCAAGTAGCTCTGCGGCCCACTTTACAGGACCCTGACTCCCGTGTGTGTGTGTGTGTGTGTGTGTGTGTGTGTGTGTGTGTGTGTGTGTGTGTGTGTGTGTGTATGAAAAGTGAACTATAGGAAAAAAAGTATAAAAAAGTGTGCATGGCTGAGGTCATCAATACTATGGGAACATGAAGCCGCAGAGCATCTCAATCTTGCTCTTTGTTCTTCTTCCTCTGTCTGTACGTCTCACTCCCTCTGCGCTATGGAAGGTTAGCTGGAGTACACCAATGCCCTCACACGCACGCACTAACACACACACACACCACTGGGGCGTTGCAGGCAGTCAAGCTTGATCATGAAGGCGCTCATCAAGCACGTTCACGCTAAATGCTTGAACGCATGAGCACATATTAGCAAACCCTTGCACAAGCTGGAAATGATTCATGTTTGCAGTCTCCTATCTACACACAGACATTGACTCACTTGCACATAAGCACACAAACCCACAGCAGGTAATGAGCAATCAGTTTTCTTTTTCCTGATTCTTGTCACATGCCCAGGTATCCACGACAACCTTCGCCAGAAACAAACAGAACCTATGTGATGTGTATGTGTGTGCGCTTGATTGCCCGTGTGCCTGTTATTTTCTCTCGCTCATCCCTCTCCATCCCTGCCCGTCTCGTCACTCCGTTACCATGTAAACAAAGACAGGTTTAGTCCTTCAAAGGGCAACGCTCGGCAGCTGCCCGCTGGAGGTGACCGTGCTGAAAGACAGAGGGAGAGACAGGAAGGGAAGATAGATAGAAAAAGAGATAAAGGAGAGTTGTTCGGAGGAGCAGAACAAGGGAGGGACAAATGATTTTGGGTCAAGGCTACAAGGCTGGAAAAGAGAGAAAAAGATATTCAAAGAAATAGGTCTACAGGATTTGTCCTTTCACAGCCCACACTCTTTCTCCCATTGTTGAGTGGGAAAGTGATTCAGTGGTATGCCCCAGAACGTATTCAAAGTGATACATGTAGATGGAGCCGACTTAAATCAAAGCTTGTCTTACAAAAGAGTGCACAATGCTGACTTCATGCTGCTGGTTTGAGTCTGGGTTGTGTATCACTGAACACATGCTCTCTTTCTTTCTCTTCTCTCTGTGGGACAAACTGATCAATATGTTGTTCTCAAAGATGTAGTGATGAGGAAAAAGAAATACACATACCTTGTCAAAACAATACGCACAGCAGGGTTTTCCAATTGGAAGCGATTCCTGTTTTCAGATTCAATGGAATTCATTTTCTGTGGTGTGTCACCTTTGCCTAAAATATCTCCCCTATATGTATATACCTCAGGTTTACTTGTGATTATGTGATGTCATGCCACATGCATACGCAAGGCTTTCCACTTGACTGTGTGGCTCTGTCGTTGCCATGGTGACTGAAGACCCTGTTTTTTGTTATTGTTGTTGTTGTTTTTATGTCGTAACACGTCCCAGTGTGAGGTTGCTCTTCTCTTAAAGGTCAGTGGACATCACCAACCCGTCAGTGAAAGAAGGGCGATAGAAAGATATAGATACCTGTCCACACATCATCCAATCCAGCTGTCCTAATGAATTGAATTTCACCTTTTTTCACCCCAGAGACAACGAGAGCAAAGAGGGAGGATGTTGTTCTACAGTACGGAGCGATAACATCGCCTCTGTATTCTGCCTTCAAAGCCAAATAGGAATTCTGAACCTAAACCACAAAGTAGATAACTGTAGGGGCTGATGCATTCGTCTCTCTCGCTTGCTCACAGACACACACACATCTGCCTTGCTTTCTCTCTCTCCCTGACCTTTATTTATTGTTTCATGCTGAAGCTGCAGCAGTGTGTGTGTGTGTGTGTGTGTGTGTGTGTGTGTGTGTGTGTGTGTGTGTGTGTGTGTGTGTGTGTGTGTGTGTGTGTGTGTGTGTGTCTGTGTGTGTGTGTGTGTGTCTGTGTGTCTTTGTGCAGTCAAGTCTTCCCTCTTCTCTTCTTCCAGGTTTATGCATTTGAGTAATGTCTGCATAGAGTGTGTGGTTGGTGTTGATGTGCCATGCCTGTGAATGTCGATGAGTCATCCTAAACCCTCGAGACAAGACAGTTGCACCTCACACACACACACACACATACACACACACACACACACACACACACACACACACACACACAC